>NC_133622.1:75963069-76263069 GCF_048593235.1 Sminthopsis crassicaudata | reverse complement strand
TGTAGATAATATTTCTCTCTTCTTTCCCTTACTTTCCTTTTTTTCCTTTTTTTTTTTTTTTTGAAAATTCATTAATTCATTTAGCTTATTTTTCAAAATCCATGCTAAGGTAGTTTTCAACATTCACCCTTGCAAAACTTAATGTTCAATATTTTTCTCCCCCCTCCCTTTCCCAGCAAGTAATGCAGTATTGGTTAAACATGTGCAATTCTTCTAAACATATTTCCACATTTACCATGCTGCACAAGAAAAAATCAAATCAAAAATGAAAAAAAAAAGAGAGGAAAAAAAGCAAACAAACAATTACAAAAAAGGTGAAAATACTATATTGTGATCCATATTCCTATAGTCCTCTCTCTGGATGTGGATGGTCTATATCACAAGTCTATTAGAATTGGTCCAAATCCCTTCGTTGTTAAAAAGAGCAAAGTCCATCACAGTTAATCATTGCATAATCTTATTGCTGGGTACTATGTTCTACTGGTTCTACTCACTTCACTTAGCATCAGTTCATGTAAGTCTCTCCAGGCCTCTCTGAAATCATCCTGCTGGTAGTTTCTTACAGAACAAATATGTACTTATTCAACCATTCCCCAACTGATGGGCATCCACTCAGTTTCCAGTTACTTGCCCCATAAAAAGGGCTGCTACATACATTTTTGCACATATGGGTCCTTGTGCCTTTTTTTTATGATCTCTTACGTCTACTTTGTGTGTTCTTGATTTGTGTGAATCACGTTCTAAAACAATTACTGTGATTTGGTAATAGACCATATCATTTGGGGTAGAATTTATGATTTGACCAAGGGTTCAAATACTTCCTTCTTGTAGCTGAGTTACTTTGACCCCTTCATATATGTAATACATATATTATAAAGTTTCATTAGAAACATAAGAATCTAGGAGTAATATTGAAATAATAATGAAATTACTGGGAAGTGTTTTTTTTAAAGTAATTAGATTTATATAGACTTAAAAAAAAACCTCTAGTTTTTGTAGATTTTCTGTAACATTTGCCATACACATCCATCATCAATCTAAGCACATCTTGAAAGAAAAAAGAAAACAACTCTGTCACTTGGATCTATACTCATGTGTAAACTTAATATCTTACTAGTAATAGAAAATACTTGAATAAACTGAATAAATTAACTGTTTAGTAATTATTAATAGTGATTGCTAATAATAGTAATAACTGACATGATTTTGAAATCCTTCAGATTCAATTTAACATAACATAACATAACATAACAATCAAATTCTGCAAGTATGGCTCATTATCAAATAGTCTGTTTATAAAATTAGATAATTTAGAGCTGAAAAGACCTCAGTTGGACCTAATCCAACTGCCTAATTTTACCCATGAAAAAAATGAAGTCCCAAGGATTTGCCCAAGGTTAGAATCGGAGTAAATAAGCATTTATTAAGCATCTACTGTGTACTTGGCTTCATAACCTAGTGTTGAGGATTGCTTAAGACTGTCTCTGTTCTCAAGGAACTTAGAATTTAATGGGGGAAAGTAGTTAACTCTGAAAAAGAAACAAAAGGGTAATGAGGTGAAGGCTTCAGGATGAACTCTAGCAGCTGTATAGGAAATGATCTGAGGAGATAAGAGTTTGAGTCAAATTCATCTTGCTAAATAATGAATTTTTGGTCATCATGAAATCCAGGGAAGCATCTGAATGAGAAATGATGAGGTGTATTTTCTGGGTGCCCTTCTCAAATGGTGGGTGTAAGAGCAGCCCTCACATATCTACTACACATACACACACAAAACAGAGGAAAGGATGGGCCCCAGAAAGTCACACTAGTTGTAGATATCATGGGTGGAATATAAACTTTGACCGCTGAATCAGATCTGTTTGCCATACAACCCTGCCTTTTTTTTTTAAACCATCAGATGGGAAATATAGTTAGAATATGAAAAACAAAAGTAATTTATGTCCCAGCTAAAAAAAAAAAAAACTACCTTCCTCACAAAGGTACTTTGATGCTCATGCTTTCCCTCTGAAATTATCTCCACTTTATACTGTATGTTTCTAGACATACACATATGCATGCATACTTAGGCATGTATAAATCACTTGTATATAGTCAATTTGTCATTTACATGCTTTCTCCCTCATTAGAGTGTGAGCTCTTTGGGACTGGTGACTGACTGACTTTTGACTTTCTTTGGATCCCAGTGCTTAGCACAGTGTCTGACACATAGTAACCAGTGCTTAATCAATGCTAAATCACTGACCAATTTAATATGGGAAAACACACTCCATACATGGAGGGATACAACTTTCTGTAAATGTGCACCTGCTAGGAGAAAGAACATTCTTGGGTCAATTTTCTGTTTGAAACCTGAGTAGAAAATCTTTCACTGTTCCTGCTCCCAGTGATTAGCTGTGTCTAATTGATATTCCACTCTTCCTCTGAAGTTACCTTTCTTCTTTGCTTGGGAAGTCTTCTCAGATTTGCGCTAACCTCTTTTTGCTACATTCAGCTAGCTCCTCTTGTCTTCTGGAGTTGCTTTGCTCTTCTGGGGCAGCTTCATTCTCTAAAGGAGTGTTCTTCTCTCTTTTGTGAAATTTATTTGCCATAATGTATCTACAATCAATCAACATATTTTTCAGCTTTTTTATTTAGATCTTTTCTTGTTGCTTAGTTGTTTTCAGTTATGTTTAACTCTTTATGACTGTATTTGGGGTTTTCTTGGCAAAGATACTCAAATGTTTTCTGTTTTCTTCTCCAGCTCATTTTACAGATGAGAAAACTGAGGCGGAAATAAGGTTAAGTGAACTTGCCCAGGGTCACAGAGCTAGTACGTGTCTGAGGGCAGATTTGAACTCACAAAATGAGTCTTCTCCAAGCTCAAGGCTTTATGCATTATAACCCTATTTAGACTTTTAAAGTTTGCCAAATTTTTACTATCTTTTTTGCTACTCTCTACCATACTTTGAGTATAGGTTCTACAATTATTATTTTTTAACTGAGAAAATGAAAGCTAAGTAAAGATAGAGTGGCCCGTATTGCTAGCAAGAGCCAGAATTAAGATTTGAATCCAGATTTTCCAGATTCCCATCCTTATGTCACATTGTCTATATATTGGATATGCCATTTGACTGTCAAAAGCAGAATCTATTATCGTGGTGATGAGCCTCACTTAAACTTATTTAATAACCTAATAATTTAATAGGATAGTTTCATTAACATTCTCTTCTTCCCTAAAGATTTCCAGTTCTATTGTCATTGATACTGAAATAATTCTAAGTACAAATCCTTCTCAATGTAGTAAATGAACAACTTGTACAGTTCTCTAAACTTAGGAGGCATATTACATTTGTACTTATGTCTTTATAAATTTTAGGTTGGCTTCATGCTTAAACTAATGGACCAAAGAGCTCAAGCTGATGGTCTCATAATTCAATCCACACTCTTAAATTCTAGCATGATATATGTGTTTATACATGATTGCTTAACTAGAATTATTTTGCAAATTTTAACATTTTTCATTATCAGACATAAGCCGAATTTTAAATGATTTTTTTTCTTTTTGAATTAACCTTGAAAAAATTTAATTGCTTTTATTTTAACTAAAATACATAATTAAATTTCCTTCTAATGCTTTTATGTTTGCCATTTTAAACTGATAGATAAATATACATGGTGCCAAAATTTTGTCTTGGATTTGTGTGACTTTCAGGATAACAGTCATTCTAGCTAAAAACTACTTTAATTCTTAGCAGTGCATTGCCCTGCCCCAAATTTGTTATGGATTTGTTTTGACTAGGTATTCTTTTGATTTTTCAAAGCAAAAGTTTTCTGAATTTTTCAGGTTATAGAACCTGCCGTATTTTTTTTATGCCATATAACATCAAACCCAGCTTATTAGATCAGAAAAGACACAGGAAAGTGGCCATGCTTCTTCACTTCTTCTACCTTGTCTAAGCCTCTTCTTTCTTTTCCCCTACTAGAATCTTGAATTGTAATCACATAAACATTTTCATTGTTCTTGAATGAGATATGCTAATGTATTCCTCTTTGACATTCTTATTCCCTATAAATAGATGTAGTTATAGATATATCCCAATATATTTCCTTATACAATATTCTCCTATGTATATTTCATTGGAATGAAAGCTTCTGGAAAGAAAGACTCCCGTCTTTGTATTTGAGCATAGTGTTTGGCATATTCGTTCATATTTTATTCTGCATACTTGAAAAATTATAACCTCCCTTTCACTAAAGCCTTTAAGGCCTTTTTTACATAATTAAAAGAAAGCAATGAAGGTCAAAATAGTGCTGTTACTTCTCTCTACAATAAAATACTATGTGTAATTCTAAGGGGAAACTGTATAAAAGCTAACAATCTTTGAAAATGGAAGTTTGTGTATGGTATAGATTCCAGCAAATTCAGGGAGTTTTTCTTGTTAGGGTGTGATTGACATATTATGATAAGGTGATTTGCAATATAGTTCAAATGTTAAGGTGGGTTTTTTATTTTTATTTTCTTAAATAATGGCTTTTTATTTTCAAAATATATGCAAAGATGGTTTTTAATATTCACCCTTGAAAAACCTTGTGTTCCAAATTTTTCTCCCTCCCTTCTCCCCAGTCCCTCCCTAAGCAGCAAGCAATCCAATATATGTTAAACATGTGCAATTCTTCTATACATTTTTCTACAATTATCATGCTGCACAAGAAAAATCAGATCAAAAAGAAAAAAAAATGAGAAAGAAAACAAAAAGCAAGAAAACAACAAAAATGATGAAAATATTATGTTGTGATCCACATTCAATCCCCATAGTCCTCTTTCTGATGTAGTTGGCGTTCTCCATCACAAGTTTATTGGAATTGGCCATGAATTAAGAGGTGGGTTTTTTTAAAAGTTTAGTTACTTTTCAGAATGAATTAAGTAATTCTGGGCCAAAGTGGATGAAAATACATAGAGAAAGCTGCTTTTTTACAGGAGTTGATACAAATCAACAAATTGGATTGGTGAGTAAAAATGAACTTTACTGCATCAGAGATTATTTTATAGAATAGTTAAGTAGTAAAGTGACAGCAGTACATTGAGAATAGAGTTAGTTTTAAAGTCAAGAAAAGACTTGTTTATGATATACATAAATATCCATACAGTGTATGCATATATATAGATACACACAATAAATACACAAATACCTGCACATATATAAATACATACATATGTGCATGTTTATATATATATATATGTACATATATATATACACACATACATATATTTTATTTTCTTTCTAAATTTTTCAAACCCTCTATAAAATATATTGCCAGAAAAGTTATGCAAAATCAATAATAATATCATGTGCATCACTTTCCACTATTGTAGTTAATGACCCTTAAATTTGTTATGGTAGTACTGCCATTGACCATTGTGTCCTACCTGAGTTTTCTCCCCTCCATATTGATTCTGTTTGCATTGTTGCCATCATGCATGTCATTTGATTCTATTCTCTTCACTTTTGATCACTTTTTACAATTTTTCTGAGGTCTTTTGAATCTCAAGAATTGAATGTTATTTTTAGTATTTTGTAAAATAACCTTTACTTTGGAATTTTGATTGCTGTACATTTGAATTGTGATACACCATTTTAATTTTATAATTTAATGTTGCTAAAGATGTTTTCTTTGCTTTTTAAAAATAAATTTGTTTTTGACTTCCTGTTAGTTTGATGGGAGTTAGGGAGACCATTATTCAACCCTCTTCTCCAACACATAAAAGCTATGTGATCCTAGACAAGTTATTTAATCAGTAACTCAGTAAAATACATGCTATTTGAGGGAAGGTGCTGACCTGCATTGCTGGAAAGATTTTCTTTACTAGGAAGATCATAAGTCTGCTCTCTGTCCTCTGCTCTGATTTCTGATCTCTCTGGCTTCCCTTAAGTACAGACTAAAATCCTACTGTCTGCAGAAAAAATTTCCTCTTAATTCCATTGGTTTCTCTCTTTTAATCATTTCCTGTTTGTCCTATATATAAAATTTGCTCTGTATGTATTTTTTTTTTTTTTGCCTCTAGTTTTCCTGCCTCTCTCTCTTCCCATCTCCTTAGATTGAAAGCTTGAGGATAGGGACTTTTCCCTTTTTTTGTATTCCCAGCACATTACAACATTACTTAAAAATTAATAAGCACCTAATAAATGTTTACTGAATTGAAATAGGTTCAACCCCATCTTATTGGTTTGAAAATTATTTGTCTTTTAAGAAAATTATAGATTAAATACCAATATAAGAAATTAGAACTGTCTTGGATAAGGCTGAGCACATGTGCCTTTTAAAAATGAAATTAACTTCTTTTGAGACTTGAAAGTAACTTTAGAACCTGTGTTTAAGGAACTTTCTTACAAAGTAGCAGTTATAAGAATTTCTTTGTACCAGAAAGTATGATATGGTGTAGAATAAGAGGCAGTATGGGTATGATACTGGATAGTGAGTCGGACTTTCAGAGCTAATGGTCCCTAACTACAGTGATAGAGTTTCTTCAGTTAGGAATACCCAGTGTTAAAGAAAACACATATCCTGTCTTTATCTTATATCTTATGGTTAAAAGTATAATGAACAGGAAGGCTGGAAACCTAGTTTGTTCCATTTGTTAGTTAGGATTTCTGAAAAACTTTGATTTTCACATTACAAAATGAACTAGATAATTGCCTAAATCATTCCATGTAGAATACAATAGAATTAATTCTAATTTACTAAATAGATTAAAAATTTGCACAACTATACCACTATTAGAGTCTCTTCTTTCCGTAGTTTTGGTGTTTTTGTTTTGTATTTTTCCCCTTTATTTCTATTCTGAATTTGGCAAACACCAAAATGAACATTTCCATATACAGTAGAACAGAAAAGATTGAATATTAAACTGTGAATTTCTACCTTGTGGAACTTGTTTTTAAAATACGTAATGTATTTACAATGTTACTTTCAAAGCTATATGGTTTTCTCCTATTATTCAACCCTTTTCTTTTTTTCTTTTCTTTTTTTTGGATGTGTGGGAAGGTGGTAACCTAACCCTAATTTTCTTCTATTTTTAACTCTTCCCCGATCTCACTGTAAAAGAACATTACAAATAGCCAATATATCTAATCCAATGTTTATATGTAATGAAAAATTTTATTTAAGAACAGTCTGTTATCTCTCTTTCCCATCTCCTCTTTCAGTATTGGAAACTTAAAAAATGCAGAACCCTTGTAACAAATATGTATAATCAAGTAAAACAAATTCCCAAATGGCCATGTTCAGAAAAATGTCTCTATCTAGATGACAAGTCCATCACTTCTTTGTCAAAAAGTGGACAGAATTCTTTATCATCCATTCTGTGGAATCACAATTGGGTATCATATTAATCCAAGTTCTTAAGCCTTTCAATGGTATTTGTATCAGTCATTCTTGAGTTCTGTTCATTTTACTCTGCTTCTGTTCACATACGTTTTCTCAAGTTCCTATGAAATTATCTCCTTTATTTCTTATTGCACAATTGTGTTCCATTATATTTATATACTATAATTCAATTCCTCAATTAATGGATACCCTCTTTAGTTTACATATTTTTGTCACTACAAAAAGAGGTTAATTATAACTTTACTATGAAAATTAAGTCGCAACCTCGAATTTACTATCTATAAACATTTAAAATATTAGAACAAGTTTTCATTTTCCCCTCTGTTATTGTTACAAGGAAATCTTACACAATTCTCAAATTTATTTTTACTTTCTCGTTTTCTTGTTTGTTCTCGTGATTTTTTTCAGTAAAACAAAATTTTCTCAAATATTAAAAAAGTGCTTATATAACCAAAGTAACCCAATGACTTTTTATTTCTTTCTTTTTAAAAAGTTTTGAAGGATAAGCTATATTTTATTTTCCTTCTAGAATATGATGGTAATTATGTTATTTCTATGGTTGAAAAGTAAACAATAGTGTGGCATTAACGATATCTAGGCTCAGAATGATAGCAAAAGAAGTATTAGTGATAGATGCCTTTTTAAGTCAATTTGTGACAAGGGCTTTTGATTTATGATACAATTTGTAAATTGTCTTTTGAAATTTAGTTTTGATCTTAGATAGTATCCTTGATAGCCAATTTTTCATTAATCAACAATAACACAAGACTTCATATCCTTTTAAAATATTATGTTAGTAATTTTTAAGTAAAGTGATGAAACAAAAGTACTGGAAATTTAGACCTTATAGTATAAATTATGTAATCAGAAATTGGAGTGAGATCTTGGGCATATATTTATTTACAATTAAAGTTAACTAAGTCTGGACACAGTTAAGTGTTTTGTCCAATATTACATAGCTAGGTTTTCAAAGAGTTGGAACCAAAAACCAAGCATCCTGGCTTATAGTCCAAAATTTTCTCCTATGTTATGAAAAATTGGAACACTTAAGAGGAATTGGTGGCATTTCATTGTTTTTTTTTTTTTTTTTTAATTGCAAAATGTTTGGTTTCCATGAGAACACTTTTCTTTCCTGCTCTAAATTTTATAATTTAATCAACAGTATCTGATACATTGTGATTAAGATTAATTTTTTAAAATATAGTACTAATCATCAAACTCAACTTTGCCATCAAATAGATAGTTATTAATGAATTTGGTCTATTTTTCTTTTTGCAAGGGAGGATGTTTCTCAAGATATATTTTGGAATCATCTTTATTGTTCCTTTTACTCTTCACACAGTCGGATGCTAAGTCATCTTTATCCCTTCTTTAATTTTCCATCATTGTTATTATTATTTAAGCCATTTTAAATTCTGGGTTTATCTGTTTTTAATATTTTTCCGTCAGGTGAATCCTAGGTGATTGACAGATTTATTTTTTCAAAATATCACTTAAGCCTTAGAATGACACTCAAGTTTCTCTTCTTGTAATCTCTTTCCAAATTTCTTTTCCACTTACCAGAAACCACATTTTATGCCTCTGTCAGTTTAGATTATTGGCCATTTCCTCGTGTATTTTTAACTTATCTACTTCAGATATGGGAAGCTAGGTGGATAGATCCCTGGGCCTGAAGTCAGGAAGGACTGAGTTCATGTCTTACCCTTACTAGCTGTATGTGACCATGACAAATAATTTAATCCTATTTGCCTCAGTTTCCTCATCTGTAAAAATGATCTGGAGAAAGAAATGGAGAACTACTCCATTGTCTTCCCTAAAAAAACTTCAAATGCCATCATGATAAAGTCAGAAGTGATTGAAACAGCTGAACAAACACCACCATGTATATTTTTGCTCATGTTGGGAAGCAGTATAGTGTAGCACAAAGGATATGGTACTGAGTCAGAAATCAATATTGATCATGTCCCAGTTCCACTATTTATAACTTTTGGGGCTCTTTGTTTATATGTTGTAAAAACCTGGTATGGTACTTGTAGAAATTTCTCACAGTTTGTTGGTGAAGAAAGTGTTTTGCTATTCTAACCATCTGGGGCGATTTTAAGCCACCTCACTTTTATGGAATCTTAGTTTATCACTCTTATTCACCAACTGAATATACTTCCTTTCTTTCCAGGATCATTACATTACTTTTGTACTTCTTGATTGCTCTTATAGTCTTGAACATGTTCTTTATGAGACAGCAGATAAAGATAGGACCTTTGTTTCCACTGAGATAGGACATGTGAGGGGTCTTCCTCTGCCAACATAAATTGGCACTTTTTTTTTGCAATTTATAGTCTTGGATTGTGCCTAGCGGTTAAGTGATTTACTTAGGGTCAATCAACCTAGATGTGTCAGTCTTTATGACTTGTACCCAACATGCTAGAGGTTTGTTTCTGATTTGTGCAATGTTTCAGGTATTTCATTTAATGATTACTTGTTTAATTGATGATTAATGATTTTTACTCTCTCCTCCTTCCCAAATATTGTAAACTCTTTAATTTACTCAGTTACAATTGATAATATATCTTTTTTACCTCTATATTTATGCATATTAATAAATATTTGCAATTAACAAAATTAACAAAATATTTGATAAATTGACTACAGTATTGAATTTAAATGTATGTGCCATAGTTTCACTTATTTTTTATTTGTTTAAAAATGTAAATAGCAGGATTTTGCAAATTTTTATGGATTTAAAAGACCCCTTTAAGGTGAATATAAATTTCTTGGATGAATGATGGATGGAAACTATAAAATATATATTTTTTGGCATAATGAAAGATTGTTAATTCAGAAAATATCTTAGATTCATAAGCATTGAACCTAAATTGTTTTTAGTGCTGTTCTTTTGCATTCCCTACTTTGAGATCTGAATGGGTTTCTTTAAAATTATTAAGCTTTGCCTTGTAAAAAAATAAGTGTGAAAAATTTCTTAGTCTATGGAATCTATTAGAGTATTACTAGGCTATATATTTGCTTTAATTTCCTATCTTACAGAGGATTAAGGACTAATTTCAAGGCATTGCAGAAAGTTTAAAACCACTTTTAGTGATTAACAATTAAACTGTTTTTTAATACCTCCGATAATATTTAAAAGTACAATATTATTTTCAAATTAAGGTGAAACAGCTTTATCATATTCAATTTGAAGATGACCTTAAACATATCTTGCAATATGAATTTTTATATGATGAAATCATGTTCTTCCAAGAGATGTACGTAAGATAATATTCTCTATGTTTATGTTGTAATCCCCAATATTAGTGGGATACAGGATACATTGTCTTTCTATTTTCGTTTAAATCTATTTAAATGAAAATTTTATCCTTTTGAGGATAAATTTTCAGTTAACACTTAAATATTTTGGACTTTGATAATTCATAAAATGAAGATGAATTATTCTGTATTTTATTGAATAAACCGACACTGACACAAATTATTAACTTTGTTTAGTGAGTTAAATAGGTAGTGAGTTAAATATGTAGTGTGGCATATTCTTCAGAGAATTAACTTTCAAATTGGCAAGACCTGGGTCCCAATCCCGCCTCTGACATATGTGATTTCAATAAAACCAGTGTCTCAGCACTATAGGAAACTGTCTAAGATGGTAGTTTGGGAAGAAAGTGCCAATGGATGTTTCTTTACCTGAGAATTCTTTATCTTAATGAAATCACAAATCTGTGCCCTATCCATTAACAGAAAATATCATTGACTTTTAAAGAGTGGAAAAACCTCCTCAAAATGAATATTTTACTTTCTCAACAGTATAGGCTTATTTTCCTCAAAAATATGAAAGTTATGAATCTTGCACTGTCAAATTCAGCAGTCTCTCATTTTTATTTAGGTAAAATAACTCATTGCATCCAATAATTAAATACCTGAGTCATTGAATATTTCACCTCAAATGTACAAATTATTTTAAATTATTTTTCTTTTTTATAAACAAATACATTACTGCAAATGATATGATCTATTCTGTAAATATTTGATAACATCTTATTCATATCACAGAATCTCAGAATTTTAGAAATGAAAAGGGACCTTAGTAGCTTTCAAATCCAACTACACAAAAAAGGAGTCCCTGTTGCAGCATATCTATGAAGTATTCATCCAAACTCTTCTTAAAGACTTCAATGAAGGGCAACACTTATTGCCTGAAGCAGATTATCCATTTCTAGACAGCTGCAGTTGTTAGGAAGGCAGGAATTGTGAGGAGAATAGCTATGCAGCAGAGTGACTAGATCATCAAGCCTGGAGTCAGGAGGACTGATTTCAGATCTGGCCTTAGATACTAATTAAACTCTGTGACCTTGGGTGTTATGGGCCAGAACTCTGAACTTGAAATAAAGGATTCTTACAAGGTACTAACTAAGTGGAAGTGATAATACAATGGTTATCTAATTTAGCATGGTGTTTAATAGTTCTCTAAGTTCAGTATGACGGATTTAATCTTACAACAAATAATGGTTTCCTAGTGATATAAGATTGGTTTATACTCAGTGTAGAGCACCATAAGGTAGGAGCCTCAGCTAGGTTGATTCAGAGCTAGAGAAGACAAAGGACTGGGGGCAGGAGCTCAAGCTCTCAGAGCTGAGGAGACAGAAATTCATTTCATCTTCATCCCCACTGAGACCAAGGATGGTCTGAAAGGCTTTCCAGAAAACTTCCCAGCCCCAGGAAGGAGATAATAAAGGATTTGAACTTTAACCCCTGGCTGTTCTTGTGATAATTACTGGGACTGAAAAGAAGGCTGCCCCCCAAAGACCTCCGAGAAACCGAACCAGAGAACATTAAACATTACACTTAGGCAAATCACTTAAGCCTGATTGCCTTAGTTTCCTCATCTATAAAATGAACCAGAGAAGGAAAGATACTCTAGTATCTTTGTCGAGAAAAATTCACATGGAGCCAGAGAGTAGACACAACTGAAAAATGACTGAACAAGAATTGTTAGGAAGTTTTTTAGACATTATTCTGTAATTCCTCTCTAATACTCTTGGTTCTTTTCTCAAGAGATGAACAAAACAAAGCAGAAGTCCTTTCCATGTGATAATCCTTCCAGTAGTGATTCCCTTCTATCTACAGGTTTTCTCTTCTAGCCTAACATGTTTGATTTTCTTCAGCCACACTTGAGGATCTTTGACCCTATGTAATCTATAACTTATAAGGTTTGCCCACAATTAAACACAATTCTTCACATATGCTGATTGATATGGTCTGACCATCATCACCTTCTTCCTAGAACCTCAGCCTCTCTTAATGGAGTCCAAGTTACATAAGCTTTTCCCACTGTTCAACACATTGCTGATTGATATATAGCTTGTGGTTCACTAAAACAGATCATTTTCAGATGTATTGCAAACAGCTCCCTGTTGTGTACTTGTGAAGATGATTTTTTTTTAATCTAGGTATTAGGTTTTATAGTTAATTCTTTTGAATTTCATTAGATTCAGTGCAGTGATCCAGCCTGTCATAAACTTTGTGCATTCTGATTTTATTCCTCAGTGTTTTAGCAGTTCCCAGCTTTGTGTCATCTGTACATTTCTGCTGGCATCCAAGTCATTGCTTAAAAAATGTTAATGTGAAGCTCAGTACCGATCCCTCGAGTATTCCACTAACTATTACACTATGAACAAATTCATTTTGAATCTAGGCATTCAAACAATTCCAAATACATCTAATTTATTATTGTTGGGTTCATATCTATCTTTTTAACCAGATTATGCTCCCTTCTCTACTAGAATTTTATAAAGGTTACAGTATAGATAGAAAATGTCAGAACAATCAGATATAACAATCAGAGACAAATGACCCTGATGTGGGTTGATTCCTTTCTAATTCCCAACCCCCATGAATTCCAATGGAAGATATCCAGACACTCACAGCCCCCATAGAATCTAAGCTAACTTGGGCTGTCCCAGCCCCCATTCTAATGATCTGCTTAGGTTTTCCAACCCCCACCTCAAACACAAACAGCTTCCTCCTTATCTAAAAACCCATTGAATTCTATTCAAATTCTAACCCTGGCTGAAACCCAGCCAGGAGCCAATATGGGACTCCACCCACAAGCCCCTTTAGATTAAAAGGTGAACCCTGGAGTTTACTCTTTACAGGCATCCCAAACATGGCATCTTTACACCGGCCATGTCAAGGGTTCCTGCCTACCGGTGCCAGCCCTGGCTCTGTTGTCTTTCTACTTTGAACTTTATTTCCAAACCCCACAATAAACCTCTTTTATTAATCTAGGTTTTCGAATCTGTAAATTCCTTTACAAGGGACTCTTGCGCCACTACTAGACCTCATTTAACTCTGTATCCTTGCGCCAAATCCAAAAGGGTTGCAGGGGAGTTCTATTAGACTCCCTGTACCCCAAACCTGCCACTAGACCTCAATTAACCCTAATTTCATTTAGATAATCCTTATCTAATTCTCATCAACCCTATTACTAATGCAAAAAAAAATTTCCCTTTCTTACATATATTTTATTATTACATTAGGATATAGATATAACAATATGAATCCTCTCCTTAAAAAACCATATGCTTTGTTGTTAGTCTATAATTATATATTAGATTTCTTTGACTAATCAAGATTTCAGGGGCTACTTATTTAAATGTAATGATACTATGTATGAAATTGCTGTGGGAAGATAGTCAAAGAAATTTAATCTCATAATAACTAGTGTAGACTTCTCAGAGCTGGAGCAATAAATTTTTACTTTCATTTAAATACATTTTAGTACCTGTTATATATATTCAAGACATGATGTCAAGATCAATTTATTCTTATGAAAAAATAAAAATCAGATTCCTTTGATGTGATATGAAACAGACTAAATGATTGCCCTTAAATAAAATAAAGAAGTTATTTCATTTTCTTTTGCCACAAATTCAAATTGTCTCTTAAGCTGTGACTGAACAGTTCTCTCTCCAGTGGCAGATGGATCTTCTTTCCCTTTGGGCCTCAATCTCATCCTCAAAGAATGCAGAATTTATAAATCCAAAAGATAATACCAAGAGATGAATATTGCGAGTGGTGATAATAACAACTCACATTTGTATAACTTTTTAAAGTTTGGACAAAATTTGGCATACATCATTTCATTTGCTCCTCCTGACAATTAAGTGCTCTTATTATAAAACAGCTAAATTCAAGGTCATCATGAAAGATCTACAAGAGTTGAAAAGCTGAGATTTAAAAAGTTGAAAAGGAACCAGTCCAATGAACCTCACAATGAAGCAAATACTTGAAAATCTATAAGGAAGAGGAAGTTATTAAAAATAAAATCTGCAAGTCCCTTAGAAATTGTGATGGAACAACTCTATCTACTTAATAGTTCAGGAGAGCAATAAAAGAATTAAAAGATGAAATAACAGTAGAAATTAGAATTCTCAAGGTAAAACGAGTAACACAAATGAGAATAAAGAATTTTGAACAAATATTGGAGAAATTCGCCAAAACAATGAATTCTCTGAGATGCAGATGGGTATTTGGGAACATAAAAATGCAATCTGAGGGAAAAAAATTAATAAAAAAAAAAGGATAGTGAGATTAAAAGAACATACATTAAACACTCACAACATACATTGTGAATGTGTACATGTGTATGTGCCCCTTTGCTCAAGCTATGCATCTCACTAGTAATTATTCAGCAAAGAGTCCTTTAGAAAAAGTTGTCCTTTCCTAACTCTGGACCCCATGCCCATTCTGTGTGTTAACTGAAATGCCCATCTCTTCTAGGTTCATCTGTTCAATTCATATTTTATTCCAACCTCAGTCCTCAAGTAATGTTCATTTTCCTCTAAATTAATATGGTCCTAATATGTACTATTGATTTCGTTCTGTTCAGTTCGAGAAGATTTATTAAGTAACTGCAGTATGTCAAAAAGTATTGCCTTCCTTAGGTGATTATGAGAGTATCTCATATCAGAGTTGCCTCTTAACCTTTGTATTCCCCTTAGTATTTTGCATATAGGAGGTGCTTGATAAAGATTTGTTGAGAAAATAAAGATAGAACCCAAAAAATCCTAGAGGAAGGATATATGGACTATGAGTGGGAGATTATTCAGAAGAAATATGAAGAATTATAGATTTAGAAAAAAGTAGTAGATTTACTTAAAATAGAGAGAAGAAATTCAAGTTAACCTGCACTTAATAAGCAGTTGAAGGTTGAGGTAATAGGTGAGAGTAGGCCAAATATTTGGATTTAAAAGTGGGAAGGTTGGATTGGATGAGGAAAGAGTTGGAGGAATTACTAGAATATTTCAGCATTTATTTATTTTGGTCAGAGATGAGGAAAAAATAACAATCTCAAAGGAGGAAGGGACTTAAATGGACAAGGTGTACCTGAATAAGAATTCTCCCCAAAATGTCCTTGAGAAGAATTCATCCAGCCTTTGTTTGAAAATAGTTACTAAGGAGGGACCAATAGAATGCATATTTAGAGTAGAATGTAAGCTGCTTGAGGAGGGGAATGTCTTTATCTCTTATCTGAGTATTATTAAAGTGTTTTTGAGTGCTTGTTAAACTGGAGATGAGTACTGCTATGATGCCACTAATTCTTTTAGTTATTAGAAACATTATAATATATATTGCAGAAATAATTTGCAATATTTCATGCAAACCTTTTTAATTGGTGATAAATTTCAAATTATATCCAAAAATGTGCATTGAAGATTTCAATGATGTACTATCATTAATTTACAGGTAGTTGGCCATTGTCAGCATTATTTGCAGTTTTAAGGTTATTTTTTTTGGTGGAGAAGTCATTTTCTATTGCTACAAAAGTCTAAATACAGATGATTCTGTATTGTTGTCTATCAGAAAAGTAATCAGTAACTTCTAGATATTTGGAAGGGAAGAATTACATTCTGAAGCTCTTGGTTAGTTTAGGAATACATATGATAGGACTTATTCCTTCATATTCATTTTATTATATGGTTTTTATTTTTTCTTGTTCTTCCAAATATTTTTCTCTGCTTGGTAAAATTATCTTGGGAACAATATACAATAGTTGCTTTTGATATTAATAAAAATATAATAAAAAAACTTTTCTTTTATATGTTTCTGGAAGTCAGGGAAATTCACAAATAATAGAAAATTGTCTAATGGGAAATAAAGATGAAGAAATTAGTATAATGCTTATCACACTTCAACATTCATAGCAACAATAAACCATATTGTAAGCACTAAGCAAAGTGGTGACTATTATCTTTCCTTTTCCCAAACAACAAGAAATAAATAGCCCTAAACTCTTTTCAGATGTTGAATTGGCCAGAAATCTTGTCTAAAAGTACACAGCAGTCACTTTGAAGTTATTATAATCAATAATTCAATCAATAAGCACTTTAAATGATTTCTATATACTGGGCACAAGAGATGTATGTAACAATTCCTGTTCACAAAAAGCTTACATTCTAATAGGAAAAACATAAGAATATATTTAGGTAAAAACATAATAAATATAAAATATATAAATGTAAGGTAGTTTGACAGGGAAGGGAGAGAGTTGGGAAAATCCAGAAAGATCTAATGAAAAGGTGGGCCTTGAGCCGCATTTTGAGGGAAGAAGCAGAAGTGAAGAAGGCATATATCTTGGAAGTGAACTGCTCTGCTAAAACAAAGACTTGGAGATGGAAGATCAAGGAATAGAAAGAAGACCAGTTTGGCTAGATCATAAGCAGAGTATTTTCTTTGTCTTTTTTTAAATAATAACTTTTTATTCTCTAAATACATAGTTTTCAACATTCAGCCTTACAAAACCTGGTGTTTTAAATTTTTTTTCCTTCCCTCCCTCCCTCCCTTCTACGTCCTCCCATACACAGCAAGCACTTCAATATATATTAAGCATGTATAATTCTTCTATATATAGTTCCACTTTTATCATACTACACAAGAAAAATCAGATCAAAAAGGAAAGAAAATGAAAAAGAGAAAAAAGAAAAACTAATAAAAAGGTGAAAATATTATGCTATGATCCATATTCAGGCCCCATAATCCTTTTTATTTATACAGATGGCTCCCTCCATCACAATTCTATTGAAATTGGCATGCATCACCTTATTGTTGAGAAGAGACAAATTCATCAGAGTTGATCATCATGTGATCTTGTTGCCACTGTGTAGGGAGAGTATTTTCTAACAAGACTAGAACAGTTTTTTAGGTATTGATACTGAAGTCTATTTTGGACATATTCTAAGTTTGAGATATCTCAGTTACAGTATGAAATGTCCAACTTCTAGTTGATAATACAGTACTAAAGTTCATGAGAGAATGTAGTTATAGATCTAGACATCATTAGCAAAAAAATTAATAATCCAACTTGTGAGAATATTATTAAGAAAGTGAGGGGAAAGGAAAAAAGACAAGAAGAATTAAGAAAAAAAAACCTTAGGAAATGACCACTATTTGGGGGGGCATGATAGGGATGATAAAACAATAAAGGAGATTGAAACTGAAAAGCCAGACTGATAGAGAAGAAGAGAGTAGTATTCCAAAAACCCAGAGGAAATAAGAGTTTCCAGAAATGATGATAGGAGAGAGGGTCACTGGTGTCAAATGTAGCAGCTGTATCAAGAAAGATGAGGAAAAAACAAAAGAACATCAGTTTTGGAAATAGAAATATCATTGGATACTTTGAAGAGAATAGTTTCAGTTGAGTTATGTGGCCACAAACCAGTTTTTAAAGGGTTGAGAAGAGAGAAAATAGAGGCAAAATATATAGTTAGCTTTTTCTAATAAGACTTTTAGCTAAGAAATGGAAAGACTACAGTAGTTTGAGGAGAGATGCTCAGGTCTGGTGAAGGATTTTTAAAGTTGAAGGAGGCTAGGGCATCTTTGAAGGTAGTAGGAAGAGAACCTTTGAACAGTTAAGCATTCAAAAGAGTTGATAAGATCAAATATACATTTAGAAAAATTTACTTTGACAAACAAAAAAGCTTTCTCCAAACTTTTTGTTAAAAACTGAGGCAAAGAACACAATGGGAGATGATGCTAGAAGTCTTAAGATGAAGACAAAAGGTGAATGGGGGGCTCATGTTAAATGACTTCTATTGTCTCAGTAAATAAAGTAAGAGCCAAGAGATTCTGGTAAAAGAGATGAAGGAGAAAATGTGGGAGATTTGTTGAAGAAAAAGATTTCAAATAGTTTTTTTTTTATGGGGAATAAGTTAAGAATTGCCATGGTTGAGTGAGGGACCATTTAAAACTGGATAACATTAATTGATATTGTATCAATTCAGCACAATTGGAAGCATCTTTTTAATTAGTAGAAATGGAGGGGGTAAATAGTGGAGTTAATACATGACTTATATGAACCATAATAGAACAAAGAGACAGGGAGTTTGAGATCCAAGGATAGAGTAAAATTTAAAAAGTTAACCATAGGGATAAATTTGGAAAAGTAGAAAAATAAATTCAGAGCAGTAGTGTGAGGAAATATTGTGAGATCTCAATGATCTCTCAAAGATTGTAGATCTCAGGGAAAACAAAACAAAAAAAAAAAAGATTGAGAGGGATGAGGCATCAAGAGAGAGGAAATAATAGATTTATAGTTAGATAAAAAGTGTTACAATTTCTGAAATTAAATTGATAAATCACTTGGAAGCTTCATTTTTCCAAGTGATTTGTAACATTTAATCAACAAGTAGTATTAGATGCCTTTTATTTAGACGGGCACTGTGCTAAGTTTTGGGAACAATAAGAAGGGACAAAAAAAAAAAAGTTTCGACCTCAAGCAGCCCCCATCCTAATGGAAGAAAACAACAGGCACACAACTGTGTTTGGAAGAGTTATATACGATGTAAATGTAAAATAATCTGAGAGAAAAGGCATTAGTGTGGGAAGAAGAGACACCAAGAAGGACTTCTTGAAAGTAGAGACCTAAAGACAGGGAGGGCAGAAGTAAGGGATGAGCAGGAAGAAAACGCCATGGGTGAAGGGAAGCCAGTAAAAAGGCTTGTAAAGTAAAATCTCTAATTAATAAATTGTCCTTTCTATAAACTGAATAAATGTTTTTTGCATATGAATATTCTATTTTCAAATGTGTAGAGATAGTTTCAATCAATTATTACTTGTTTTAATATTGTTACTCAATTTATTCTTTTCCGTTGTATATTTTTAAAATCATGAATATAAATAGTATATTTCCTTACTGTCTTGGAAATCCATATAAAAAGAAGCAAAATAAATTAGGACGCTTCTTTCAGGATGATCTAAGACTACTCTGCATTGGTTCCCTATTACCCTTACCAAATCAAATATGAATTAACTATTTTAGCAATCCAAATTCTTGACATCCCAGTTCCAACTTAACATTTCATAGTTATCTCATATTACTCATCTTCATCTACTCAACATTCCTGTCACAGTGGAGACAGATATCATTTTCAGATTTTATAATTATCATCCTGCCCTCTTCTGAGGTTTTGCCTTTGCTTATGCTTGCTTTCATACCTCAGATAAATTCTTTGCTTTCTCCAATTACATCTTCTCGATGGATTTTAAACTCTTAAGGTAATATCCTTTGCAGAAAACATCTCCCTCCTCAAATTTTTCTTTCTATTATGATTTTGTGTGTGTGTGTGTGTGTGTGTGTATGTGTGTGTGTGTGTGTGTGTGTATTTTACTTGTATCTTGGAGTAAATATTCTGAAAGTCAGTAATCTAGAATGAGACATTTGTGCAAGTCAATGTGGTTAAAAAGAATAATGGGAAATAGGGGAAGGTAGATTTAAGCTCACTTGTAGAGGGCTCCGAGGAATTTGTCCTTTTTCTTAGCAGTAAGGAATCAATGAAAGGTTTTGAATAAGAAAGTAATGTAGTCAGTCTTGTGCCTTAAAATTATTTTGGCAACTGTGTTGAGGATAAATCAGACGGCAAGAGACAGAGGCAGGGATGCATGCATTGCAGAATTGTAATAGTTATTACTGTAGTCTAAGTGAAGTCATGAGATCCTGAATTTGGAATGAAAGGGAAAAAGAGGACTCAGCAAAGGGTAAAAGCTATTATGATCAGCTCAACAAACTTTTTAAAGCTATTACAAACTGTTTGAATTAATAGTCAGTGATTGCTCTGCCTTGAGCAGTTGCAATTAATTTAGTCGCTACAAATCTAGAAAGTAATGTTTAAAAAGTAGATATTTGAAGAAGGGATGTAGTGAAGAAATATATAGCAAATTTTCTTTGGTGATATTTTGTTTTGGTTTATGCTTATATTATTAATATTGTAGACCATTAGAAGAATACTATATGATCTTTATTATCATTGGCAAATTGTATCCAAAGTAAGAAGAAATAAAGCATTGCTTGCTCTGTGAGTGCGTGTATTTGTACATCTGTTTGTATTGTGGTCTATTTCTGGTCTGAAAAAAGCTAGAGTGAACTAAAGCATTCTGTGTTTTCCATTAGTTCTTATTTGCTACAGATTTTCACTTTTAAATTACCTCTGAAGCACAGAATCTGGCAGGGTTCCCTGGAAGGCATCTGAGGATAGCTACTCAATCTGGAAGTTAGCCATTTACAGTATTTCAAGGCAGAGAACAAAACATCAGAAATTAACATGTGTTGTAGAAAAGATGACTGTACTAAGAATTTGAAGACCTGTGTTCTAGAGGCAGTTCTGACTGATGTGAATTGTGTACCTTTAGGCAGGTCACTTTACCTGCAGAATTTGTGAAGTAGGTACTTTGGGCTAAATGATCTCTGAATTTACTTTTAATTCTTTCACTCAAAATTTTGCACTCTTGGAAAGAAGTTAAAGGAAAAAGCCCTCATGTATGCCTTTTTTTTTAGTATTGCATCTTTTCTCAACAAGTACTTTATAGACTTATTTCAAATAATGGTTTCTTGTGAATAATCAGATTTGATTATGCTTATACCCCTAAGTATCTATGTTCTCTTGGGCAATTCACTTAGCAATTATGCACTTTATTTTCTTCTGCTATAAAAGAAAGAGAACGATGTGTTTATGTCAGTATCTTTCTGCATTGAAAAAATTATGTGATTCTTCTAAATTATATTTATACTTAAAATTATAAGAAATCAAATGGACTCTTTCTGACCACTGTACTTTAAATTTAAATACTTGTATTTATTTCTCAAAAATCTTTTCATCACTATTTTCTATTTCTTTAGTCACCATAGTTATCCCAATCAACCCTTCCAGAGAGCCATTCTTTGGGATAAATAGTATTTTTAGAGGAGGAAAAAAACCCCAGCATAGTGGATTGATAAAGTCTGAAAAAAATGTGTAAAATATCTAACACTCTGTGGACATCCCACAGGGAAAATATTGGTGTTGGTTGTCTTCTCACACCTCTTCATTTGAATGTGCTCAATTTATAATTTTGTTACTTTTACTTTTACTTTTTTGATTCTTTTTTAAAATAGTATTTTATTTTTTCCAAATACATGCAAAGATGATTTCAACATTTACCTTTGCAAAACCTTGTACTCCAGATTGTTCTCCCTTTCTCTCTCCCCTCTCCAAGATAGCAAGCAGTCTGATATAGGTTAAACATGTGTAATTCTTCTAACATTTCCACATTCATTATAGTAGAAAAATCAGATCAAAATGGAGGAGGGGACATGAGAGAGAAAAAACAAACAATAGCAACAATAAAAAGGTGAATGTACTATGCTTTGATCCACATTCAGTCTCCATATTTCTCTTTCTGAATGTGGATAGCACTTTCCTTCTCAAGTCTATTGGAATTACCTTAAATCATCTCATTGTTGAAAAAGAACCAAGTTCATCACAGTTGATTATCATATAATCTGCTTATTGTGTACACTGTTTTCTTGGTTCTGCTCACTTCATTCAGCATTAGTTCATTTGTCTTTCTAGGCTTTTCTGAAATCAGCCTGCTCATCATTTCTTATAGAACAATAATGTTTCATCACATTCATATGCCATAACTTATTTAGCCATTCTCCCACTGATGGGCATCCATTGAATTTCCGATTTCCTGCTACAACAAAAAGGGCTGATTCATATTTCTTTTAATTTACAATATTGTAGTTACTTTACTTTACAACAGTTCATATATATATATATGCTTCTTTTTATTCAACATGTCATTTCTTACATTTTCTTCTTATCAGGTAAAGGAGTCTCTGGTTCATTTTATTTGTATGTTAGAAATTACTTTCCAACAGGATTGTACCATTTTTAAATTCAACCAACAGAATATTAACATTATGAAATTCTTCAAATATTGATTGTCACCATTTTTTGTCCTTTGCCAATTTATTGGTAAATAAATTGTGTGGTGAAACCTCTGTATTTCTCTTATTAGTTATGTGGAGCATTTTTTTAAATGTGATAATGTTAGTTCTTTTGAGAACTATTTTTTCATATACTTTGTTTCATCTCTTTTGGGGAATGGCTAATAGTCATATATTTGAAGTGATTGCATTATTAATGGATTTTTTTTTTAGTAATTTGAAAAATTTTTAGATGCTGGAAGAATTGTCAGTTAACTTTATAGTTAAAGTAATGTATAGTCAATGTGTTGGTAAATGACAAAAAGCTTATATAAGTAAATGTATTACACTGTTAGTATGCAAAAGATGTTAACTGAAAAAAATATTCATAATTCTCAAATGCTAGATAATATCAAATCTCTGTGATAATTTATTTTATATATGTATAATGTATATAAGATATATATATATATACACACACACATACACTATGTGAATGCACATACATACATACATACATACAAGTGTTAAGTATTTCGTATACCAAACTCTTATCAGAGAATTTGATAAAAAAAAAAAGTGGGGTTTTTTTTTTAATCCTATTTGACTACTTTCCTTCTTTGCCTAAGTGCGTTAATTTTGTCTGTGCAGAAGCTTTTCAGTTTCAAAGTATCTATTGTGTTTTTGGTAATTGCCTCTATCTCTTGTTTGGTTAAGAATACCTCTTCTACCTTTAACTATGAGAGATATATGATGTTTTGTTTCTCTTTTATTCTTTTATGTGATCTTTAATGTTAAAATCATGTATTCATTTAGAATGTATTATGGAATATGGTACAAGGTTTTGGGAAAACTTCATCTCTGCCAGAGTGCTTTCCAGTTTCTGTAATGTTCGGGCTAGCTTTCTGGAGGTTCTTCAGAGGGACTCAGCAGGATAAACACCACGAGAATGGTCAGGAATAGAGCCCAAAGTCTTTATTGTTTCCTCCAGTCACCCAGTCTGAACCAGTCTCTCCCACAGTGCAGGAGGCAGAAGAGCCACCAAGAGGCTAATCAAAGAAAGATTATCTACCATCTAGTCCTTGTTGGCCCTTATATACCTGATTGTAATTACGTCATTACAGCATATTGATTATGTGTGAACTTAGAGAACCATTACATCACCATGCTAAGTACACATATATATGTGATCTAGAGAACAATCATCTCAATTCCACTGAGTTAACACTTTGTTTCATGTATACTTCTCCAAAGTTCTGCCCTCTTCAAGTTTTCTTACAAGTTTTTATTAAATAAGCAGTTTTATCAAGGTAACTTACATTTTTACTTTATCAAATATTATAGTATTGAATTCTAATATTCTTAATCTCCCTTGTTTAATATGTTCTATTGATTTTATCACTCTGTTCTTTAACTAGTAGCAAATAGTTTTGATGATGGCAGCTTTAAAGTTTGAGGTCTGAAAGTGCTGCTGCTTCTTTGTTCCTACTTCTTTTCATCATTTCCTTGCTATTCTAGATTGTTTATTTTTTCAAATTAATTTTATTTAAGTTGTGTAAGGTATTCTCTTAGCAGTTTAATTGGGATAACATTAAAAGTCTAAATTATTTGGGGTAGAATTATTTTTTTTTAATTAGCACGACCTGTACAGGAGCACTGACTATTCCTCCAGGTATTTAAAAAGGTTCTTTATTTTTCTTTAGGGAGCACTTTGTGATTAATTCAAAATAAATCTTTTGTATGCTTTGGTAGTTAAATCCCTAGATATTTTATGCAATTTATAGTTATTTAAATTATATTTCCCTTTATGTTATTGCTTTTTATGTTTTGTTATTATTATTATATAGAAAGGCTACTGATTTTAGAATTTTTATTTTGCGATCTATAATTTTGTTGAAGATATTATTTATTGTTGAATCTCTAGGATTTTCCAGGTAAACTATTCTATTGTCAGCAAAGAGGGTTAGTTTTATTTTCTTTTATTTTTATTCTTTTAATTCCTTTTATTTTATCTTACTGCTATTGCTGATATTTCTAAAACAAATAATGAGGAGAGTGGGCATCCTTGATTTTTTTATCATATTTATTGCAAAATATTCCAGTGTATCCTCCATTACAAATGATGCTTATTTTTTTAATAGATGCTTTATTTGCATATTGTTATATACATCTAGAGAAAAAAAACTGATAAATGTATGTCCAGAATAACTTTGCACACAAAGTGTATATCTGTATATGTGTATATGTATACAAAAATGTATATATACACATATATTTATTTTTTTCTAATTATAGCCATCTTTAGGGTTGGGGGAGGAGAGGAAGGGAAGAAAATTAATTTACCTCATAATTTTGTTGTATATTTGAAAAGAATATCAGAGTAGGAGGACCCGAGTTCAAATGTGGTCTAAGGCACTTAACACTTCCTAGCTGTGTGACCCTGGGCAAGTCACTTAACCCCAGCCTTAAAAAAAAAAAAAAAAAAAAAAAAGAATATCAGAGTAGATTTGCAGTCTCATGTGCAATCTTCACTACATTATTAAAATGCTTGTTTTATTACATAAGTTAAAAAATAAAATTTAATAATGAAAAAAGAGGCATATGAAGAAAATTCAGCCTTACAGATATATAATTGGAAAAAAGAGGAATATTTTAGTGGGCAAATAGTTTCTTATTATTATTGTAAAAATAGTTTTGACATCATGGGTACCATGAAACGGTACTGGGAAGACCCAAAGGGGTCTACGGACCATACTTGGGAAACCATTGTAAGAGGAATGATTTGAAATGTTCAATGGAACTTCTTAATTTGGTAAAATTTTTTGAAGTCCTAATAGAAAATAAAGTTGCAAAAAACAAGTGACAAAACAAAGCATAAATTCAGTACAATCAAAAGATGATTTCAGAATATTACAATGAGTGTAATGGAGCTGAAGATTTGATCTTGATGATACACTTGAGATTTTTATCCCAGAAAAGAGATTAGACTTGTTCTATCTGTTCTCAGAAGACAGTATTGGGAGCAATTATTAGAAGTTACTAAAGAATAAAATTTAAGCTTCATGTCAAGAAAACTGAACAATTAGAACTTTATAACATTGGAATGGGGACTGTCATGGGAGAGTGAGTTCCTTCTATAGAGATCTTCAAAGCAGGGACTTGGAAGGCTATTATTAGCTATGTTGTATTGGGTATTTTAATGTGAATTGAACTATATAGCTATTGTAGTTTATACTACCCCTGAAATTTTATGAGTTAATCAATCCAAGAGGGATATAGAGAAATATTATACATCTTGGTATCATTGAGTGTTTTTTAGTGACAACCTCTTAAATTAATATTTCTGTGTATAACTTTTATATTTGCGAATGGTCTATGAATGCAGAGAATACCAGGCTCTCTAGAATATAGGTAAAGATGCATTTTTATCTTACCACAAAGAAAATATGCAATAATTTTAAAACTTGCATCTGAAGCCCTAAATTTCTTGAAAGAATGAATCCCAGTTGGGGAAAAAAAAAACTTTAGAAGATAGAAATTTTGATAATTTTTAGGTCTAACATTTGCTATTCTGTATTTAGACTTAATTGTTATAAATGAACCTTTTGTCCCCCACTTTCATTTCGGTATTATATGTATATTGGTAAACAAACAAAAAAGGATGCAAAAATACTTGACTCATTCATTGTAAAAATGTATTAACAGTTACTATTAAATGACCTATTTATATTATATGATAATGAAGATTATGAACAATGTCCCAACCATCTTGTGTTATTATGTGGATGAACTTTGTGGCCAGTGCATTGAAATACAGAAAGCAAAATGGATGACTACACTGGAAATCATATTTCATAAAATCTTCAGATCATATTTCATGAAACTTCAATTTCACACATGCCAAGTTAATGCACTTATTGGAAAATTCATTTCAGTTAACATTTTAAAATTGAAATTATAAAGGTCAAATCTGTTTTGAAATGCACATTTGAGTAAATTTTATGCAATTTCATTATACCCATCCAAATTCAGTTGGGCTATTTTGTATTAAAGGTTTGTCTAGATAGGGATGGCAGAGTGATAATAATGAAATGCTAGATTGGAGGGAGCAATTCGAAATGTGAAAAACTCACAAAGGCATTCTCATAGACAAAAGGAATGCTTTATTTTGTGAAATGTATAAGGGCTAACTAAAGAGGTCTAGTAGGGAGTTGAGAGTAAAGAGACACTATTTGAAAATCAGAAGTGGGGAGAGAGAAGGAGAGCAAGGACAGGGTCTGAAAGAGTTAGGAAGAGCTTTAAGGGAGAGCAAATTGGCTTGTACATTATGTCTCAGTCTGCAAGTGAATGATGAGAATCTAGGAACAAGGATATGCTGATGTATGGTAATAGGGCTGCTTTCATCACAGAGCTTACTATCAAGCAAGACAAGCAAGAATGCTTTAGTGTGCTGCTCAGGAAGAGGGACCCTCACCTACAGGATCCTCAAAATTAAGAAGTGCCCATTATTTGGATCTAGGGGCAGGATAGCAGCCTAGACTTTTGGATGACAAACCAGACATCCTTGAAGGATAGTTTAGTGGAATAGAGATATAGGTTCATCTCCCTCTTTTTTTCACACACATTCTCCATAGTCATGCCGTATTATTCCCAATTACACACTCCTAAGGTCCCTATATCGTTACCAAGGTCAGATGGCTTGGGATTTCTTGAAAAGTATTGGAATCTCTACTGCTATTGGGGCTTCTATTACATTAATAAGCTTCTGCATGGTGAAAATGAAAATAAAGGGACATGGAAAGCATGAATGTGTAAGGTAGTCTTCTTAATGAAAAAACTCTCAAGGTGAGATTTCAGAAGAGTTTCAAGTAATTTGAGCAGCTTCAATTTGATTGTCCTCAAATAATAATATGAATATTTAATGTAGAACAACGTTTATACTTTTTTTTTTAGATAATAGAGTTAAGGATCCAAATTGAATGATTTGCTAAAAGATAATTGCATTTTACTTTTAGGTAATCAATTGCAATTGTTATCATTTCTATAAATGTGTTGTCTGTATTTAATGCTTTTGATGTTTTAGATTTTCCTGAATTTTAGTTATTTAAAATTATTCTTCTTTATTTTGATAATTAATTTCCTAGATCTGTGAAGATGAAGTTTGCTACTCTATTCTTTCTTTCTCTTAAGATGGGTTATTTACTTAATCCTTATTAAAAACAAAATATCCAAAATCAGGCCCTTCCTCCTTAAAACAAGTAGAGATATTATTAAATCATCTTCATTTGACCATGTTTATTTGATCATGGTTATGTTAAGCGACAATGTGACATGAAAGAACATGATTTTCGGACATGCATTAACATCCTAACAAACCAACTTTAGGAAAATTGTAAAATAGTAATTGAGGCTGAGGTAGGCTAGAACTCTTTTTGACATGCAAAAGCTTTTTCTTGCCTTACCTTTGTTTCCATTTTGTTTTAAAGTATTATATAATTGCTTTTTTCGTAAGTTGTGATGACAACTTGTGGGTATTTTATCACTTTTCAGATAGACTGATTAAGGAATTGATTTCTGCTTTATATCATCACTACATCTCAGTTAGTTGTTCATTTTATGGATATGGAAACTGTTACATAATGAGTTCAGATAATAGAATTATTAGGGGATAGAATTGGAATGACTTGAATCCAGGTCTTCTGATGTCTAATCCAGTACTTTTTCTACTTCACTATACTTAGTTTCAAAAAAATTTGAGATTTTTTTAAAGTGCTTATGTATTATTCATTTTTTGTGCCAAAATTAGGGAAGAAAGGAAATTCTAAAAAAGGACTACCTGCATTGAAAAACTCTGCTTCAAAGCACAAACTGGAATGACTGTGTTTGATCTGCTTGGGAAACTCTGGGATGCCACTAACTTGAGGAACAACAAGAAAGGAAAACTCAGATTACTGGAGCATATATAGATTACTGAGATATATAAATCAATGAAATAGTGTTTGTTATTTCATTGGGACTATACACGGCCCAGTAGAAAATCTAAAGCTGTAATTCATGTCAGATATGTAAGCACAGAGACAGCATAAACCATAAGACTACAACCTATCTAGTGTATAAATGTACCTTCAGAATAAATTCAACATTGTGTTGTTCATTAGCATTCTTTCACTAGGATTAATTAATTTGTGTATTTTGAAAATGAAATCATTATTAAGTGCTAACTAGCTTATCAATATATTTCAGTACTTTTTCTGTTTTGTTGCTAATATTAATGATCATGAGTAACATTTGAAGCTCAATTTCATTTTAAACTCAGTGTGTCTATTTTTTAAAAATCTGACAGTGAATATATGTATTTTCTTCACTTTTTGATTTTATTATCTAGCATTTTATATTTGTCCTAAATCCTCCTATCCATGGGGAAAAAACCAACAAGTCTTATACAAAATAAGCATAATCAAACAAATCAAATGCCTTGATTGGCCAAGTCCAAAAAATATGTAACTTATTTTGCATATTTAGTCTACAACCTCTCTGTGGACTTAAATAGCATTCTTTGTGATCAGTCTTATGGTATGATGACAATAGCTTTCCACTATATGCATATAACATAATTTGCTTAGTCATACCTACATTTATGGTCACACCTTCAGTTTCCAGTTCTTTTCAACTAGAAAACTTAATATATTTAATAACACTTTGAACTGAATTTAATCCAGTAGAATTGTCTGATCTGCTGCGAAACAGTTAGCTTGTTATTAAGAATTCCTGAGGGAAGCTATTATGGATAAACATCAAAAAGATGGTTAAATAATACATGAAACGTATTTACACTAATTTATTTCTCAGATTTAAAATTGAGAACAATCCCTCCATAAACATAAGTGCTAGCGATGTTCTAGTACTTCACAAGGGACTAAGCATTTAAAAATGAAACAATCCCTATCCTTTAAATGCTTACCTTTTATTAGAGGATATAAATATATAAAGAATGGTGGGTTTGGGAAATATATTGGTCATTGGAAATAAGAGGATCAGAAAGAGCCTCACACAGGAATTGGCATTTGAGAGAGCTTTGAAGGAACAGAAGAATGGAGGTAAGGAGGTAATACATAAAAAAAAAGGAAAATGTTCAGTTGTGCAGAGGTTGTAAAAAGGTAGGCATGCTGTTGCATTATGAATTGGTGTGATTATCTGGAAAGCTATTTGGAATTATGTACAGAAAAGTAACCAAAGTGGCTTATAACTGCTTAAATAAACCCACTATGCATATGCCAAGGCCAGTGATAAAAAGAAAAGTCCAATACAACCTAAATTGTGATAGTAACACTTTTTGTAATAGCAAAGAATTGGAAACAAAGTAGATAGCTCTAACTGGGGAAATGACTTAAGAAGTGGTGGTACATAAATGTAATGATATATTTCTATACAATCAGAGATTATGAATATGATGAGTGTGGAGAAACATGGGGAAAATTAAATAAAGTGATGCAAATTGAAATAAGCTGAATCAGGAAAACAGTGGAAATGGAAAGAACAATAATAATGAAGCAATGGAAAACTAAACACTGCCAAATTATAATGATCCAAATAGATTCCAAAGAGGAAAGATGAGAAAATCTCTCCCATCTTCTTTGCAGAAGTGGGAGACTGCGGATATGGAATATCAGACTGTTTTTCTATACATTGCTTAGTTTTGCTGAACTCTGTCTCTCTCCCAATCCCATTATCCCATTAATATAAAAACTAGATTTCTGGGAGGTAGAGGTATAGGCTGAAAAATAAATGGGATATGGAAGCAAATTTTATCAATTAAAATATCCATTTAAGAAGCAAAGGGATTATCATGAATGTACATCTCATCTCTCGTACTATTTGGGCCTCAGTTTATTAATCTGTAAAACAGCTGTTTGGATTTAATAATCTCTCAGGTTTCTTTGAGGAAAAGTATCTATTTGAGACCTATGACTTCATAGCCAGTTGTCACTCACAATGAGAAAATGAGAACTGAGCAGCAATCTCCCCACGATGCTACTTTTCTCCAAAACAAATGTACTAGTATTATATTTCATCTCCCTTTCTTTTTTTCCATAACCATCCTCTCAACTTCAGATTGCCATTATACACTGACTATGGGAAGCTCAAACTAAGCCACTCCGGGCACTGATAAATTGCTTGTATCCTGCAGAGTCCTGGAGAAGTCAGACCTCCAAAAAGCAGCATTGTAAGATCCTGAGGAAATGCTCATTGATCCTACATGTGCTGTGTTTCCTCCCCAGGGTCTTGCAGTACTGTTTGCATTTGACCAAATGGTCTTGAAGTCCTTTGCAGTAGCGAGATTCTGGGAGCACCATTCAGTTCAGTGATGAAATCAGTTTTAAGTTTGGAAAGTGGGAAAGGATGGCCATGATGGCATCGACACCATTTGGGAAAAGAGGAAAAGGCTGGATTGAATATACTTTTGAAGTTTAGTGTTAAAATTTTATTTCAAGATTGATACTCAACTTTTTTCTTGGATGTGATTAATACTTAATTTTTCCTTCCTAATTTTATCACTTTAGAGAGGCGTTAGTATACAGTGCCCCCTTCTTTTTCAAATTGCTTGAAAATTCTCACCACTAATAAGCACTCATTTCTGATTAATTATGAAGCTCAAAAAATTTACCATACCAATGAATTTATTTCATATTATAAAACAGTTTTCTTTTAAAAATGGCCTTAAACAATATATATATTGTTTTTTTGGTCAATTTACAATAGTCATAAAGTAAGAATAATATTTTGAAATTAAATCAAATAGTTTTTATAACAATTTACAGTACTTTTGTATGAAATAAGCTTTTGTTCTTCCTTGCTTTCCTTTTAGCTATACATAGAAAACAATTATCTAAAAAATTTTCTTTTTGAAGATTTTCATTTAGTGGTTTGGGTGTTTAGATATTGAAATTACGAAGTATGTTTCAACAGCCTTTGTGACTGTGTGTGTATCATTAGCATGTTTAAAGTATCCCAATCACATGAGGTAGACTTATAAATATGGGATTTGCAATTGAGCATCTCTCTGGGTTCTGTCCAGTAATAGTCAAATCTAAAACAAACACACAACATAGTTTTTGCAATACTCTGATTGTTTTCCCAATAAAATAAAAATCAAAATTGTGGGGAAAATAAGTATTTCCCAACAGTTCACAATCTATATCTAATTGTAGAAATGTCCCTTCTTTAGAGATGTTCTTCCTTCCAAATTAGAAACTGTGAAAAAAATTAATTTTAACAGTATAATTTAGCTATTTTTCAAAAAGGAAAATCTTTAAAAATCATATCTTTTCCAACTACCATTGCTTTCAAAGAGATGATACATAAACATGTTTGAACTGTGAATTTGAGGTGAAATTAAGATTTATATGAAAACAAAATAAAACCTTTTTTGCAAATTAACTAGCAACTTATCCCTTTTAAAATATAATTTAATAACTTTAAATTAATGTTAAAATATAAAAATGTGTGTTCAATTACATTAGATTTCTTTGAGGGAAATGTCCCTAAGACAAGAAAGGTTAAGAAACCCTGATATGTACAATTATCCAGCAGTTCTTTGGACAGATTAAATATATATCACATTTTAAGGTTATTTTTTCTTTCTAAATAATTAACTTATTAAGAAAAGATATTTTAAGAACACTTATTTTTAACTTTTAAAATGACAGATATGTGTATTGTAAAAGAAGATCAATCATTTTGATAAAAAGTTTAATTTTTTTAAATTGGAACCGAGCATTAATGTTACTTTTGAAGTACAGCATAGGAGCACTGGCCCTGGAGTCAGGAGGCACTGAGTTCAAATGCAGTTTAAGACACTTAACACTTAATAGCTGTGTGACCCTGGACAAGTCACTTAACCCCAATTACCTTACTAAAAATAAAAAATCTAGGAAGTTCCCTTTTTTTCAGTGAATTACATTTAAAAAAGAAGTATGGCATAGTTCTAACATTTCAAAAAATTAATTTATATAATGCCTGTGAACATGTAAATTGTCTCCAATAGAATGTTCCTGAATGTTCACTGTTTTGATTTTGCTTTTATTTCCCTTCCCTCAGCTATGATATCTTGAATGTAATATACATTCTAAAAGTGTTTGCTATATTGAATCAAGTATCTATAGTAAGAAAAATCATACAACTCAATATTTGTCTGACACAATTAGATAATTTCTGTCCAAATATGAACTTCTCTACTAAAAATGATAGTACACACTATTATTTTATTTCTTCAAACAAAAGATGACCATATAACATTTCATTTGATTAGAATACTCTATATTTATAAAAAAAATTCCTGGTTAACTCAGTAGTACAAAACATTTTAATTCTTGTAGCTGTGAAAATACAACTGTCTTATGTTTTTTCTTGGCATTCTTTAATCACAAAAGAGACTTAGTTTTCATGAAAGTAAACTTTTTAAATTACAAATATTTTCCAAAGCAGGAAGTCTTTTGTAAAAGAGCTTTGGGTTTCAATGAGAAAAAAAGAGAAAGATTTCACAGAAGTCTTATGTTTACACCCCAACATAGATTTTTTTAGCTCTTTACATAACAAATTTGGCAAAGTTTGCTCATTTCTAACATTACAATGTTGAATATTTAAAAAAAGATCAGCAAGATGACTAGTTAGATTTTTGCTTCAGAAAACTTTTGTGAATAATAAGACTTTTAATTGCTTTGTAGTCAACTGTAAGGGTTTTATTTTCCTTGATTAAGTACGTATTAAATACAGTTTTAATTTTTATGTGTTTTGCTTTTCTCAATGCCAATTTGTAGTATGGCTTGGTGATTTTCTATTACAGCTTCTTCCTTTTTCATTTCTGATCTGTAAAATAATACTGGATCTGATTGCTTTTGAGATCCCTTCTGACAAATCTATGATGGTGAGATCATATGTCTTTTTGGAATTTCAGATTTTATGTGTGATTTCAAGGAGGAAAAGATTTTTTTCACATTGTAGCAAGCAGGGTTTTTTTTCTTTTTATAGAAAAGGACTTTAGAATTTCTCATTGATAACAACTATCCTACTTTAGGAACTTCTATCTTTAAAACATAAAAGCCAGTTACTTTAATTAATGTTTCTGCTTCTTGTGCATAAGTTAACTAAGAATCAAAAATACTGTGTATGCTAAACATTAGTATTTATTGAAAAATATTGTGGAATGAGATGGTTAATTGAAAATTATGGATAACTGGTGACATGTATGCCATTTCTCAAAGAATTTATAATATACACATTCCAACTGCATTGGATAGGCTTTGGATCTTATGACAGAGCCCAGCTTAATTAAGTTGATTGGTGATGAAACTCTTAAAGACTTATCTCTTCAACTCTGAAGGATTGGAATCTCCATTACTGGAGGCAATTCCCACACTTATGAAATCACAGACCTTTGAAAGTGTTGAAGGAGCAATTACATGTACTTATTTAGCAGAACATACCTTGGCTTTGAGTAAAGCTTTCAAGTTTTTTCTAATATCACATGAATTCATCACCTAGGCTTTTGCACCTACTAATAATAGCTGACATTTTTATAGTGGTTTAGGTTTGCAAAGCACTTCATATATATATTCTTTTATTTGATCCTTATAACAGTCTTGTGTTACAGATACTAAAAGTATGGTCTGCATTTTATCCATGACAAAGCTGAGGTTCATAGGTGCTTATTGATATTTGCTGAACAATGTCATGTGGTACAATAATTAACACTTAAAATATACTATACATACTTTAATTTCCAAGGTTCCATATGATCGTAAATATTTTAGGACCATCATGTAAAACAGTTATTGTATAACAGTATAGAAGGTATAGAGCAGAGTCTACTAAAAATGGGATTTTGTGGTTAATAATTAACAACCACCACCACCCCTCCACACACACAGCCACTTGAAACAAATCTTTGTCTTCATTAAAGTTTAAAAAAAAAAAACCACAGGCCCCTTTCCCTCTAGTGTATATTATAAAACTTTATATGGAAATGATGATGCTGTTCCATGCATTTTCACCGACTGTACAATGTATTTCTTTTTTAAAAAGGGGAATGATAATCCATTCAGGGATATCTGTGGCTTCTATAAAGAGTGATCCCCATCTGCCTCTAAAATCCCGTTTCCTACTAGAAATGCAGGACAGACTCCTTGTACCTGTTATCATGAATATAGAGGGGTTGTGTCAGCAAGAGTGATTCACAATTTTGCAAAGTCTATGTGTGACTTTTGTATTTGTGCATGTGACCCTTCAATGAGAGATAGATCCATACTAACAACATGGGACAATGAACAGAGTACATTTCCTGGAGTCAGTGACTTGTGTTTAAATCCCACCTGTATTATCTGTCACCTTTGACATCCTCCTCCTTTCTTTATCACTTAAAAATGGATTTGGATTAGTTGACTTTTTAAAATATCATTTTATTTCTTCCAATTACATGTAAGACAGTTTTAACGTTCTTTCTTTTTAATTTTGAGTTCCAAATTTTCCCTCCCATTTTCACATCCCCTTTTCTAAGAAGATAAGCAGTTTAATATAGATTTTATATGTGCAATCATGTAAATTACGTTGTGTTGTAAAAAAAAAACAGATCCCCTCAAAAAAACCCTAAAAAAAGTGAAAATAGTATACATTGATCTCTATCCAGGCATTTCTTTTTCTGCATTTTTCATTGTGAGTCCTTTGGAATTATCACTGAGAAGAGCTAAGTCATTCATAGTTGATCATCACACAATGTTACTGTTACCTCGTGACGTTTTGTGATCTGTAAAAGCTTTTCCAATTCTAGATCAGTGATCTTAAGTTCTTATGGGATTTATTTATCTACTCAATAAATCAGAAAAAAGGCAAAGACAAAAAAAGAATATCAGGCAAGAGAGAAAAAAATAGGGTTGGAACAAAGAACTTCACCAACAAAACAAAAATAGAAAATAAAATATACTGAAGGAAGCTTAGTTTAACAAAATAGCTGACAGAAGACTACTAAAGCAGTGGGGTAACTATGGTTTTAAGTACTTACTTTAAAAAAATCATGTTGTGATGAAATGAACTTGTATTTATTAAATATGCCAAATGGCATTAATCTTTTTCAAACTTTGAAATAAGCATCATTGTGGCAAATTTTTAGACAGCTATCTTGCTGGATTATAACTGATATATTTCATATATTCAATTAAACAGTTACAATATGTGCTAATTAATGCTATATCTCTCTTTGGCTCCCCCTCTTCTTTGTTCTAATCTCTTGCCAAAAGATGGAGCTCCCCTTTTCTAAGCCTAATCCCTATTTTTGTGTCTTTATCTCTTTCTCTCTCTATTCCAAGAGTTTGCCTCTTTGTTCATTCTCTCTCTTTCTCCTTTAGTCATCTTTTACATATGGACATCTTCCCTTGACTCTCATTGTTTCAGATCATTTACATCTTTCCTTTTCACAAGGAGGCTCCTATAGAAAAGTACCTATTAGAGCTCTACATTTTTGCACCTCACAATCACTTCTTAAGCCTTTCTAATCTGACTTCAGACTCTAATTTTTGAAGTCAAATGCTTTTTTTTTTTATAACCAATAATCCCTCAATTGCTAAACCAAATTATTTTTTCTCATTCTTCTTGAATTCTTTATTGAATATCCTTCCCTCTGGGATACTTTCATCACCCTCAGCTTTTATGATATTCTCCCTGTTCCTTCTCAGTCTCTTTTGATGTGTTAACGTCTATCCCATGTGACAAACTCTACGTTTACTCCAAGGTTTTGCCTAGTTCAGCTTCTCTTTCCTCACTGTACCTACTCTTTTGATGATCTTGATCTTATTGGCTGCCATGAATTCACTTATCTCTTAAGCAGATGACCACATCTCTTCTGACATTCATTCTGATATAAGCACCTACCTGTAAACACCTATTAGACATCTTCAAGTTTATATAATGTTATTACATAAAAAAATAAAATAAAAGAAAATTTATTATCTTTTCCTTCTCCAAACTTGCTTCTTCTGGGGGGAATCACCATTCCTAGTCATTCAGTTTTGTAAAACTCATTTATCCTCCACTCTTCCCTCTCCTTCACTTCCTGAATCCGGTTTATTGCTAAGTCTCATAAATTTGATTTCTAGATCATCTCTGCCATATGTCCTCCTCTTCCCACTTATTGCTACTTACCAGATAAACTGGACCAATTGTTTTCTGAATACATGTTTTATTTCTAACCACTGTACCTGTAGACAATCATTCACACTGCCTAGAATGTGATCTTTGTCTCTACCTCCAATCTGAAATATTTTCCTTCCTTTAGGACATTACTTAATTCCAAGTGAGGGCTCCTTTGCTTATTCTATGGTTGTACTTTTCAATATTCATTCAGTCCCAATTCAATAAGCATTTTTAAAATCCTTACAGTATATTAGGTATTAAATGAGATACAATATTTAGTCAAGATACATTCTGTCTTTATGGCAGTTATTATCTGTTTGGAGAACATTACCTTAACATCAGTCATTGTAATACCAAAAATTATATTGGTTCATTAAAGAGGTGCAACGTATGAATAATGCTAGATGTAAGGGAAAGGGGAAAGGTTGTTACTGACTTCAAGAGAAGAGGGAGGTGTTAGAGAAGACTTCTTTGATGGATACGGCCTATGATATGGGCTTTGAAGGATGGCACGGAACCAGAGGTGGCCACAGAGGCACTCCAAGCATACAGCCAGATCTTCTATAATGTGACATCTTCATTCCCAAAACATTGTACTATGCAAAAATCATAAATAAAAACCACAAAGCTTATGGGGAAAATGAAATTATGAGCACAATGCTCAAAAAACTCATCAGTGACACACAAAAAGATAGAAATCTCAGAAGCAAATTTGAATTTCGCTATGCTCACAATGTTCCCTAATAGATATCTTAATGTTGGAACAAATTTGTGTGTTTTAGAAATATGCTATAGCAGAAGTGACTTTACTGAACATAGTGATGAAATGCACAGAGACAGCAAAGTGTGTTAAGGAGACAGTAATCTGCTTTGAAGTGTGTAGAGCTATGTGGAAGGGAGTGGTATGAGATAAGACTAGGAAGGTAAGATGCTGCCAAATTATGTAGAACAATCAATGCCCGCCAAAGAACTTTGAACCCTTTTCACTAGCGAGTCTTCAAAGGAAAGACTTGGACAGAGCTATTCAAGTGAAAAAAGCAGTGATGTGGGATAATATGTTTTTTATTTGTACCTGTCCTTTGTCAAATTGTTGATTTTTTTAAAAATTGTGTATCTTTTTAACAAATGCATCTGTGTATCTTTTCTTTCTGAGGAGAGTCTTATGATTGCCTATTGAGGGCAATACTGTTCTTTGCATTCCAGTACTCTGTATACATTAGGTGCTTAATAAGTAATGATAATTATTATAAATTGGTATTTGGTAGGAAATAGTACATTTATTTCCTTACAGCCAACAATATCCTAACAATGAGTCATTTAAAATGTGCTTTAAAAAAATGTATGATCTTGGACAAAAGACATATGCCATTCATCTATTCTTTTATGGATTTCTTTGAAGTTTAGGACTAAATGAAACCCTGCAGCAAGAAAGTAACAATTTGGAAAGTATGATGATTAAATTATTTTGCCCTGTACAAATGCTTGTTGTAGCATGTTGAATTATATTCACTTCATGGAAAACTTACTTGAGTTAATGTGACATTATTTAATAAGAAGCATACCTTATAGTATATAGAATTTAATAAAAATCATATAAAACAAAATATTTAATAAATGGGGATTCCTTATAGTCCTGTTGTTTTCAATTTTTCAAAAACACTTTAAAATTATTTTCTGAATAATGTGTCACTTGTATGAAAGAAAAAAAATTAAATGTAGCATAAATCTATGTAAATAGTTTTACATGGAGACCTATAAGACCTCTGAGCTCTTTTCCAGCTCTAAATCATTAATTCTATCAACTCCCTTCCCCTTCCTTTTCTGTAAAAGAAAAAGGAAAGGGGAAAAAAAACTATTAACTACTCTATACTGGCTACTTTGGAATTCTTTTATTTATTACTAATGCCTTTTGGCTTTTACATTATGTTCATTTAGAAATATGTAACATCCTCCACTCTTGCTTTCCATAAGGCATCTCTTATAGCAAAGATTTTTTTAAAAGAAGCAAAATTTAGCAAAGCTAGTATTTCAGCCCCATCTAAATAGCATATGCAGTATTCCATATTTATAATCTCCCATCCCTGCAATAAAGGATGGAAAGGTATTTTTTTCAACTTCTGGTTCAAGCATGGTTATTACAATTCCTCAGCATTCAGTCCCAATTACATCTTAGTTATTATATGTGTATATATATGAATATATGTTTGTGTGTATGTGTGTTTTTGTTATACTTACTTTACACTCCAGTAGTGACTATAAATATCAACATGCATCATTATGTATCATGTAAAGTAATAACGCATGATTTGGAAGTATGTTATAGCACTGAATGTATACAATCTTGAAAGGGTGTTAATCTTTGGACAAAGTCTATTTTTCATTTTATTTTTCTTCTAGTTTATTTTTTTCCTTTTATTTCTGCTTTGAATTTCATTGATGGCTTTTCAGGATCTTGTTTTGTCTTTATTTGATTGCTCGTCATATTTTATCTAGTGTTTTGATTAATATTGAAAATGTAAGTTTTGTGCTGGTTCAAGGTTAGAAAAAGGGTGTAATTTCAATATTTTTATCATTGTAGGCAAGTGCTTATCTTATATCAAATTCATCATTACATTAACTTCCAAATTGGTCTTCCTTTGTTGTTTCTCCTCATTCCAGTGCATTCCTCCATACAGCTACCAAAACAATATTCTTAAAGGATAAATCTAGCAATATTACTCTACCGCAACCCTATTACCTCAAGGGTCAAATGAAAACTCCTCTATTTTACATTGAAAGCTTCTTAAAATCTTGTTGTAACCTGTTTCCAGCCTTCTTATGCATTAAGTTCTCTCAGTTTATGACTTATGATTCAGCCAACTTAGCTTTCACTATTTCTCATCTATAAAACTCCATTTTGTATATTGCACAGGTTATCTCTTGCATTGTCTGAGATGTATTTTTTCATTTCTGCCTCTTACAATCTGAGATTTCCTGAGCTCAGCTCAAATGCCAACTTCTACATGAAGTCTTTCCTGATTTAAGTATAACAATCTATCATTTGAAGATCTGCCTAAGTTTAAAGAGACTTTTTTTTTTTAAACCAAGGCCACAGGGGAGGGATTTAAGGAAAAATCATAGGTCCTTGAAGTATTAATGTATAGCTGTTCTCTAAAGTATAGTCTGCCCTTGGCCTAGATATACCCAAGTTACATACATCATTGAATACCAAGGAATAGTAGATAATCTTAAGAAGTCCTCTTTATTCCTTGCTTCTGTAACACAAGCTCTCCTTTCCTTTTTGATTTTTCTGTCTACTACCAATTCCTTAAAAATGACTGTTTTACTATTTCTCAATCCTCTCAAGAGTTTGTACTTGTAGGGTTATTTGATTCCTTCCAGAGCTTCTCTCCCTTTCAAGCCTTTTGATCACACTAGTTCATGTCACTCTCCTTAGTCTCTGTCCTGCAGAAGCTCCTTTGAACAACTTGGAGCAGGTAGTCAGCCCCACTCCTATTCTTGGAACTTGGAGAAGATAAAGATTTAATGAGTCATTCACTTGTCCCATGCTAGAGGTGAGGAGTAAGGAGTGGGGGATAGGGGCAACAAAGAAGTGTTTTTCTGATATCCTAAGTTGAAACTCAGAATACTTTTTTCTAAGAATATTATACACAGTTGGGATCTATAATGCAATTAATAAGAATCTTGAAATAAAGGAAATCTTTGAGTTGGAAGGGATGCTATATGGAGTTCATATAGATCATACTCTTATTTAATACAATAATTCCCTTAAGGAATTATTATTAATTTAATCAATTTATTGTCTATCCTGAAAAACTTGCCAACTTTTGTAACACTTTTTTTGCTGGAAAATATATTTCAAGTTATAAAAATACATACTTTGAATAGATTTTTAGTAAAGTTTTGAAAAATAACTCATTCATAAGATGTATACTCCCTATAATTGGCTGCTATATTTGATTTTGTTTTATTTTTATCTTCTTATGTATATGTATGCATATTTACACAATATAATTTAAACCACCTTTTAGGTAAGAATCAGATCTGACAGGTATTGTTTTTATATATAAAACATTCATTCTGTAATGTTCTGTTGTTTCCAGAAACTGCCAATCCGGCTCTCTGGGAGGAGATCTGCTGTTTCAACAGCATTCAACAACAGACTCAATGGAGTCCTCTGTTGCATTTTGGACATGGGGTATTAGGTCTTGTTCTCCCATCCTGTCTTCTTAACTCTATCTCCATAACTACACTGAGCTCTTAGATGTCCAATTTTTCCACATTGAAAACATCACCGAGTTTCTCTAGAAGTCCCTTGCCAAGAGGGACCCTGTCTTTCCATGTTCATCATTGTCCGGGTATAAAAAGCATTTGTTCCCACTGTAGCACAGCGTCTTATGATCTCCTCTAAAGAAGCATCTTTGTCTAATCCCCATATAATTCTCTTGCAAATCTCATTGGCATTTTCCTTAGCCAGATGTCTGGTCATTATTTCTGTAGCTGCATTTTCTCCAATAGTTCTTTTGACAGCAGCTTGCAGACATCCCACAAAATCCTCAAAAGGTTCATTGGGACCTTGCTCTATTTTAGTGAAAGCCTCTCCCCAATCTTTCTGTCCGGGGAGGGAACCCCAAGCTTTTATTGCAGCCTTAGCAATTTGCTCATACACTGTCATGGGATAATTAATCTGTTCTGAATTCTCTCCATATTGACCTTCATCAGCTAATTGCTCAAAAGTGAATTGTGTGTTAACTCCTGTTTCTATATTACATCTAACTTGGATCTTACATAATTCTTGAAACTCCGCAAGCCACAATAAGTTTTGTCCAGGTTCTAGACATGTCCTTGCTATGGATTTCCAATCATTCGGGGTTAGGACTTCATAAGACAAACCATCTAGGAACATTTTAACATAAGCTGATGTAGCCCCACAAAGGGTACAACCTTTTTCCAAATCTTTAATTTTATTCAAATCTAAAGGTGCATATTTTCTCCTTTTATGACCTACAGAGTCAATATCTTCAATCACAGGATATGCCTGTATAAAATCACTTATATCCTGTCCTTCTCTCTTAGCTTTAACCAATGCTTTTCTAATCTTGTCATAGGCTTAGGCTGCTTCATAGGCAATTCTGTTTGTGTTTCTGCCTCTTTCCCTCCTCCTTCTTGTTCCACCCCTGAAGGGTTAATTGAGGGAGGAGATGGGAGGTGCTCCTGTTGCTCAGAATTGTACTTAACTTCATTGTTATCTAATTCATCCTTTTTACCTTGTTTAGTTGACACTTCCCCATTTTGCTCCTTCTTCTCTTCCTTTAGAATAGCATTTTTAAAGCCATTTGGATTAAATTGTAGGTATGAAGTGTATCTTTGGAAATTAAGTTTGGTTTGGAATTGTAGTGTTTACCTAATTGCTTTCCTACTAATTTCCACTCATCTGGATCCAATTCTTTTTCCAGAGAAAAACAAGGACATATGACATGAACAGTTTTTTAAAAGTTCAGTAATCTTCCATTCAAAATAACAGTCGATAGTATCAAATATTTGGGAATATATCTACCAAAGGAGAGTCAGGAATTATATGAGCAAAATTACAAAACACTTGCCACAAAAATAAAGTCAGATTTAAATCATTGGAAAGACATTCAATGTTCTTGGATAGGCCGAGCGAATATAATTAAGATGACAATACTCCCCAAACTAATCTATTTATTTAGTGCTATACCAATCAGACTCCCAAGAAACTATCTTAATGACCTAGAAAAAATAACAACAAAATTTATATGGAAGAATAAAAGGTCGAGAATTGCAAGGGAACTAATGAAAAAAAAGTCAGAGGAAGGTGGTCTAAGTGTACCTGATTTAAAGCTATATTATAAAGCAACAGTCACCAAAACCATTTGGTATTGGCTAAGAAATAGACTAGTTGATCAGTGGCATAGGTTAGGTTCACAGGACAAGATAGTGAATAAAAATAGCAATCTAATCTTTGACAAACCCAAAGATCCCAAATTTTGGGATAAGAATTCATTATTTGACAAAAACTGCTGGGAAAACTGGAAATTAGTATGGCAGAAACTAGGCATGGACCCACATTTAACACCACATACTAAGACTAGATCAAAATGGGTCCAAGATTTAGGCATAAAGAACGAAATCATAAATAAATTGGAGGAACATGGGATGGTTTACCTCTCAGACTTGTGGAGGAGGAAGGAGTTTGTGTCCAAGGGAGAACTAGAGACCATTATTGATCACAAAATAGAACATTTTGATTACACCAAATTAAAAAGTTTCTGCACAAACAAAACTAATGCAAACAAGATTAGAAGGGAAGTAACAAATTGGGAAAAAATGTTTACAGTTAAAGGTTCTGATAAAGGCCTCATCTCCAAAATATACAGAGAATTGACTTTAATTTATAAGAAATCAAGCCATTCTCCAATTGATAAATGGTCAAAGGATATGAACAGACAATTTTCAGATGATGAAATTAAAACTATTTCCACTCATATGAAAGAGTGTTCCAAATCACTATTGATCAGAGAAATGCAAATTAAGACAACTCTGAGGTATCATTACACACCTGTCAGATTGGCTAAGATGACAGGAACAAATAACGATGAATGTTGGAGGGGCTGTGGGAAAACTGGGACACTGATGCATTGTTGGTGGAGTTGTGAAAGAATCCAACCATTCTGGAGAGCAATCTGGAATTATGCCCAAAAAGTTATCAAAATGTGCATACCCTTTGACCCAGCCATACTACTACTGGGCTTATACCCCAAGGAACTACTAGAGAAGGGAAAGGGTCCTGTATGTGCCAAAATGTTTGTGGCAGCCCTTTTCATAGTGGCTAGAAGCTGGAAAATGAATGGATGTCCATCAATTGGAGAATGGTTGGGTAAACTATGGTATATGAATGTTATGGAATATTATTGTTCTATAAGAAATGACCAACAGGAGAAATACAGAGAGGCTTGGAGAGACTTACATCAACTGATGCTGAGTGAAACGAGCAGAACCAGAAGATCTTTATACACTTCAACAATGATACTGTATGAGGATGTATGCTGATGGAAGTGGATTTCTTCAACATAGAGAAGAGCTAATCCAATTCCAATTGATTAATGATGGACAGAACCAGCTACATCCAGAAAAGGAACACTGGGAAATGAATGTAAACTGTTATTTTTACCTTCTGAATCCAAATCTTCCTGTGCAACAAAAAATTCGGTTCTACACACATATATTGTATCTAGAATATACTGTAATATATTTAACATATATAAGACTGCTTGCCATCTGGGGGAGGGGGTTGGGGGAGGAAGGGAAAAAATCTGAATAGAAGTAAGTGCAAGGGATAATGTTGTAAAAAATTACCCATGCATATGTACTGTCAAAAAATGTTATAATTATAAAATAAAATAAAAAATTAAAAAAAAAAAAAAAAAAAAAAGTTCAGTAATCTCCTCCAAAATTATAATCAATCCTTGGCTTTTCATAACCTTGATAATGCTCTCTAAACATTTTCCTTGAACAGAAGGCATTTGCCCCATTTCACTGAAATTCTACTTTAGCTCTTTAACAAAGTTAAACAAAGTTTAACAAAAGTTAAACAAAGTTTCCTTGTTACTCACGCTTCTGGGTCAGAGAGACTTTTCCACTGAGATCTGGATCAGAGGCTTTTCCACTGGAATCAGGGACTTATTGGTCTGAGAGTCCCTGTTCAGGCGCCAAAATGCAAAGGTCTGGGCTAGCTCCTCTGAAGGGCTCAGAATCAGTCCTTGTCAAGATAAGCAAAAGTCCTTGCCCCACCTTGGGCACCAAATTGTAATGTTCTGTTGTCTGCAGAAACTGCCGATCACTCTCTGGGAGGAGATCTGCTGTCTCAACTCAATCTCTTGGCCAGACTCTTCTTCCTGTAGAGAGCTGTCCCAACTCTGACCTAGAGTAGACTCACTTCTCCCGGCCCAATGTTGTCTCTTTTATCCTCCCAGAGAAGGGGCGTGTGAGAACTCAAGGGCTTATGGGAAAATTACTTCAAATAATGAACTTGCTCCTCTTAAACATGTAAACTCCTCCCCAGAAGTCCAAAGGGGTAAACTCCCCTTAAAGGGCAGAACCAAAAGGTGTGAATTAGAGGATTCTTAAGTACAAATTTAGCACTTAGTAAGAACCTAACATCTCATTATCTCATTAGCACTTAGTAAGAACCAATACATTCAATATGATTTTTGCGTTTATTTGGACTTAATTTAAATCATTAAGCAATTTCTCTTAACTTTCAGAAGTGTTCACAGTATTTAATACTTTTTAGAAATGAGTTCATATTCAGAATTAAGACTACTTTAAATTGAGGTAAAAAGTTGAGTAGTTAACAACATTAGTGAATTTGGGTTATATCTGAAATAATTGTATTGACACCACATTGCAAACTTGATTGCTACCCATTAAAACAGGTATACTAGGTATTATAAGAGAATAGAAATAATGAACTTAGGCATGAGACAAAAGTCTTCTAATACAATATTATCTTCAAAAAAGATTTTCGTTCTTCCTTTTCCAAGTTTTCATCTCTTATATTTTTGTCTTGGTACTTGAACTCTTTCTTTTTGACTGTATTAAAAGATTTTTTTTTCCCCTTTAAGCTGGAAACTCTGGGTTTTGACTGTGATATTTCCTGGAAATTTTCCTTTTTGAGTTCCTTCCAAGAGTTATACAGTTAGTTTTTTTCTTTTGACATTTTGTCCTTTGGTACTTATAATACTGAGTTTTCATTTATGATTTTTAAAAAAAAAATTGTTTTTTTTTAATTGTTTACTGTTTTCCCGTGACTTCATTGATTCTTAGTTTGTCTTTGACCAATTTTGAACAGCAATATGTGTGTTTTTTAATACACACTATAGTCTCTCTTTTTTTTCTTTCTTCTTTTGATTTCATTTCAATACTTTTTGGCTATCATATTTACATTGCTTTCTCTATGATCCACATTTTCCTTTAAGGGATTTCAGTTTAAGGATAAGATTTATCATTGTTTATTGTAGGTTATTAATTCTCTTTGCCATTATTTCCTTCCTAGTTTTTCTTGCAGAATATTCTTTTCTCTGAGGTAGCTAGTTAATCCAATAATGGAGTGCCAGAATTTGGAGAAAGGAACACATAAATTCAAATCCTGCCTCAGATACAAGTTGTGTGACTCTGAGTTGCCTGCCTCAGTTTCTTCATCCGTAAAACGGGCATAATAATAGCACCTACCTCCCACTATATTTCAGGGAAGGCAGCCTGGGAGGTTTGGTTTCTTGGCACTAGTCTGTTTTCTGGTATACCTTGGTTAGGGCTCCTTATATCCTGTGCTGGCTTCACCTTCCCAGGGGCTTTGTGCCTTCACTATTTATATTTTTCATCAGGCACTTATTCAGCTTGTCTCTACTTAGAACAAGAAGGCCAGAATCCAGCCAGGATTCTACAAGTCTTTTCATGCATTCTTGGTTTGGACAGAGGAGCTTATAGTAGTTGTCTTTGATTTTATTTATCATTATTCTTTCTGAATATATATATATTTTTTAATTTTGCTGGAATACTTGTTGAGGATTGGAGCTCCTCTAAGTCCTAATGGTGCCATCTTCCTAGGCTGTTCTGATTATCTCTTGGAGAAAAAATCTTATGTGTTATTTGAGTTAAGCAATGACCTTGAATCAGTAGAATGAAGATATGGAAAAGCTGCAAGAATATTGGGATAGTGGTATGTGAACAGTTACCTGTTGGGAGCCAGTAGGTTGGGGCTCTAGTCTTTGGAGTGCTACTGACCTTGAACAAGTAATTTAAATTGTGAGAGCCTTACTTTATTAATTTGCAAATAAGGAGCTTTGGTTTTCATTCTATCTCTAACATAATGATGACCTCATTTCCATTTTTGTTCACTAGGAAAGTTTACACTTTTTATAGTAGAATATTTTATAGGTTTTCTTCATTAGGGAGAATATATTTGCTAAGATGAACTAATAGAGCAAAATTAGATGTATTAAGTTAAATTTTCCAATTGGCTTATTTTTAAAAATAGAATATATTATCATTTTTAAGGCTCTGAATATTGTAATAATTGGTAGCTTAATGGATAGAGTACTGAGCCTACAATCAGGAAGACCTGAGTTCAAATGTAGCCTCAGATACTAGCTATATGGCCCAGGGCAAATAACTTAATCCTATTTGCTTAAATTTCCTCATTTGTAAAATAAACTGGAGAAGGAAATGGCAAATTATTCCAGAATTTTTTTTTTAAGAAAACTCTAAATGAGGTCCCAAAGAATTGGATATTACTGGGAAATGACTGAACAAAACACATCTGTAAAAATTGACATTGCCCTAATATTGGTAGTAGCAGCAACAAATAATAGCATGGATTTAAGATTCTTTAAGTATGGATATATTTATATTGAGTTCTGATTTAAAGAAGAGTGAAATTAAATATACTTGGTTTCATGTAATGACATTTGTTTTTTAAGCTAGGCTCTTAATATCATTGGTATAAGAAATTCCCTTTATTAGTACAGATCTTCAAGTACATTGCAATCAGAGTCACAGTGTTGGTTAAATGACTTACCTAGGATTATTTAATCACTATGTCAAAAGTGAATTAAAACGCAGATTCTAACAGGCTATGTTTCTAGATCCACCTCTCCTAAAGCAAATGTCTGTGTTTAAAAATACTTTCTACAGATGTGTCATGGTATACTGGAAGAACCAAGGACAGCCATTTTTCTCTCTCAAAAGACTAGAAATCATTTATCTCAAAAGTTATCATTTAAGGAAAAAAATGCTATAGTTTTCAGTAAAAATTTTTATTTTTCTCAAAAATTTTAAAATATTTTCCTTCCTTCTCATTTTAGAATAAGTTTTTAATTTGCTACATTGTAGAATATGATGCTTTCTTTCCTAAGTAGAAGAGGCTATTTATTTAATTGGTACCACTTTCTTTTTTTAAATGGAAAATTTATCTAGAAGAGGGCTTTATGACTTTTTGTTGTTGTTGTGTCCAACTTTTTATGACCACTTGGTGTTTTCTTGGCAAAAGTACTGGGGTGCTTTGCCATTTCATTTTCCAGCTCATTTTACAGATAAAGAAACTGAGGCAAACAGGGTTAAGCGATTTGTCCAAAGTCATAGAGCTAGTCCCTGAGGCCAGATTTGAACTCAAGAAAAGGCTGGGCGCTCTATCATTTGCACCATCTAGCTGCCCCAGAGATGTATCACAAGTGAAATTTATGGTTTTACAATCAAGCAAAGTGCTATAAGCTGAAATTTGACCTAAAATTCTTTATCTTAAAGTAATTCAGAAACTATTTTTAAAATTTAGACAGAATTTAAGGTTTTGTTATTCCTCTATTTAACGCTGTGAAGACATTAGATTAAAAATTAAATGGGACAACTAGCTGGCACAGCGAATAAATACAACATTGGTCATGGAGTCGGGAAGGATTGAGTTCAAATGCTGACTTCAGACACTTAACTAGCTCTGTGACCTGAACTAGTGAGTTCCTTATCTATAAAATTAACTGGACAAGAGAATGCAAATCACTTATTTTTGCCAAGAAAATCCCAGAGAGATCCATAAAGAATTGGATACGACTGAACAACAAAATGTTAAATCAGAGGCAATCCTACATTGCTGAATTTTTTTAAACTTCTTAGGAGATTTGCTTTTACCAATTATTATCAATTTTTATTCCTTATCTCCATAATTTTGTTAAGGTAAGTTAAACTGGAAAATTTGACTAAATAGACTTAAAAATATACCTCTTGATGAGTTTTTTGCCTTTCTTCTCCAAGTGCTTAGAAAAGTTTCTGATATATGCTAATTGATTAATAAATATTTGTTTATGGAACACTGATACATTGTTAGTGGAACTATGAACGAATCCAGCCATTCTGGAGAGCAGTTCAGAACTATGCTCAAAAAGTTATCAGATTGTGCACACTTTTTGACCCAGCAGTGTTTCTACTGGGCTTATATCCCAAAGAGATCTTAAAGGAGGGAAAGGGACCCACATGCACAAGAATGTTTGTAGCAGTCCTTTTTGTAGTGTCTAGAAACTGGAAACTGAGTGGACGCCCATCAATTGGAGAATGGCTGAATAAATTGTGGTATATGAAGGTTATAGAATATTATTGTTCTGTAAGAAATGACCAGCAGGATGAATACAGAGAGGCCTGGAGAGACTTACATGAACTGATTCTGAGTGAAATGAGAAGGACCAGGAGATCATTATACACTTCAACAACAATACTATGTGAGGATCAATTCTGATGGACGTGGCCCTCTTCAACATTGAGATGATTCAAACCTGTTCCACTTGTTCAGTGATGAAGAGAGCCCTCTACAACCAGAGAGAGGATTGTGAGAATAGAATATGGAACACAGCACATAGCATTCTCATTCTCTCTGTTAATTGCTTGCATTTTTTTTCTTTCTCAGTTTTTCTTTTCTTTTCCTCTTGAGCTGATTCTTCATGTGCAGCAAGATAACTATATAAATATATATACATATATTGGATTTAACATGTATTTCAACATATTTAACATGTATTGGACTACCTGCAAATGGGGGAGGGAGTGAGGGAAGGAAGAGAAAACTTGGAACAAAGTTTTGCAAGGATCAGTGTTTAAAAATTACATATGCATATGCTTTGTAAATTAATTAATTAATTAAAGAAATAAATGTTTGTTTACTAATTGGCTTTTATGACTATTTAAGACAGAGATCAAGAAAGGAATGTCTTTGCATATGTGACAATCAAAGTTTTAGCAAATCAGAATTTAATTCAAACATATATTAGGATAGTTCATATTTCAAAAGGAATTTGTGAATATTATTGTCAGAGATACAAAATTTTATAGAGATACAAAATTTTATAGGGCAAATAATGAGTCCCCAATATAACTATTAACATTTTCATATTTTTGTATATTTAATTTTCTTGAGATGCATCTCAACCATATTTTTATTATTTTTAAAATCAATTTGCATTAATTATTCTGTTACCATGTGTAAAGCACCATAGACTACCTTTCAGCTGGAGATGTGAGAGTATAGCATATGTACGAGTAAGATAGTACACAAGATATACAGATATACAAAATAATTTTAAACATTAGAGTTATTACTCTTTCCTGTCAAATTTGAAAGGTAATTCTAGCTAGTTGAATTGGTATAGAAATAGGCATAAAAATGAATTTTAGGTAGAATATTTTCTTCAAATTTGTGTTATGTCAGACAAATATATAATGCAAAGTTATATTTTACTTTCCATGTTTCGAAGCCTTTTCTCTGTGAAGAATGTTGAAAATACTTTGGTAGAAGTGTCAATTTATGCATTTTTAAGGGGCAAAAGTTAAGGGGAGTGAGAAATGCAAACCAGAAATTTTTATAAACTCATAAGACCTTTATTTTGATTAGCACCAGAAATATGTTTTTCCCTCTTGAAACTAGTGTCAAACATTTTCCTCTATGATCTTTGAGTTCTGGTTATCCCTGATTCCAGACAAGGTATGCTCCTGAGAAAGGGTGACTTGTTCACATCACCATGGTTTATTTAATACAGTAATTAAGGACTTTGATACTCCTTCCCAAGTAAGCCTATTTTGGAATGATTTTAGAACTTATTATATTTTATAAACTGTATGTCTGACTATTGTTTTCCTTGAAAATTTTATTTTTAAGCAGAATAATTGTTTATTAATGTATTCACTATTTCTTTGGAACTTATTTTGCGAAACTTTTCCTTCTTCCAAACCCAGTACTGAGAAATTAGCTACATGTATGTATATGCATGTATGTACATCTATCTATCAATCATCTATTATCTATCTCCAGTATTGTGAAATTAGCTAATGTGTGTATATGTGTATGTGCATCTATTTATATTATTTGACATTAACACAATTGACAGACAACAAAATGACCAAATAGTGAGTCTTTAGTTGCTGAAATATTTTGGCCTCATTGCTCTCTCTTATTCCATGAATGTTTCTACATGAAAACAATTATTTTTACATTAGCCATTTATTTTTGGTCATATTTTTTCCTTATGCCTAGATTTTGACACATGCCATTTCAAGTTCTTCCATTTTGCCATATTCAAAATTCTCTTTAAAAAACATGTTAATAGCCCATCTAAGCATGTAGAATATGCTGTTTATGAATCCCAAAGGAATTTGCTTTCCCTGGGTGAAGGTGAACAAATGTCTCTGGAACTGACTGTTTTCTGTAACACCTATACATTTATTCTGTAAACTTTCAGAGAACACTGGGGAGGTGTGATCTTTTTAAAGGCTTTTAAGTAGATTATGGGACAAAATAACCAACTGTGAAGTTTTATTGGAAAAGGAATAAAAAAGAGAAAGCAATACATTTTAAAAATGAATTTATTCTAAGCTCATACTTTCAAATTTATGAGTAGATAATACCATATAAGCTAAATATCTCCCTGGACTTTTTTTCCTCATTGTCTACTTTAAAACTGACTCGTTTATTTAACAAATACATTTTCATTACCTACTATGGGATAGTACTCTTTTGGGTGTAATGGATATAAAATACATAAAATCCCTGCCCTCAAGGAACTTTTCTAAGAGATGACTTGATTCAGATACACCTTTAGGGCACTGCATGTTAAATACCATGTAGCTGGTTTAGACTAAGTATTTTTTTAGTATAAAGGAAAAATCATTTTCATTAGAATAATCAGACATGGAAGATGTCATATTTGAGTTCTTCATCAAGACTGGCTGAGATTTTTATAGGTAGGAATGGATGAGAAGGCCATATCAAGCAGAGGAAACGAAACAAAAGGAATTGAAGCAAGAAATTAAAATGATGCATAGTAGAAATGCATTGCCCTGATCATCTAACACATATTGTTCTTATAGGAGAGTAATGGGAGCTAAGGTGGGGCAAGATTAATTTTGTAGCATTGTTCACAAGGCAGAAGTGTTTGGGTTTTGTTTATTAGACTGAGGGAAGCCATTCACAGTGTCAAGATCATACTGTTTTAGGGATATTAATCTGACAACATGGGGCATCTAGGTGGCGCAGTGGATAGAACACCAGCCTTGAATTCAGGAGGACCTGAGTTCAAATCTGATCTCAGACACTTAACACTTCCTAGCTGTGTGACCCTGGGCAAGTCACTTAACCCTAGCCTCAGGGGGGAAAAAAACCTGACAGCATTATGTAGAATTTAATGGATTAGGGAGAAACAAAAACACTGAATGTAGCCATATACCATGCCATTGGCTTTGGGAATGGAAAGAAAGAATTAGAAACACTAAACCTAGTCTTTTATCATATACCATGTCATTGAATTTGGGAATGGAAAGAAAAAATTAGATATCAAATACTGGGAAGAAAAAACTAACAATATGTTGCTGTTTATTATATTTTGAAAGCAAAAAAAGGAAGGGATAAGAGTAGTTTCAAGTCTATATGATTAGGAGAATAGTGCTAATGTAAGGTACACAGGACAGCTATGTAACCCTTTGGATAAAGCATGTGATAGTCAATCTCTCATCTGACTCATTTACCCCAATTTGCCCTCATACTGGGTTACAGAGAAAGAACACTAAACAGTTAAACTGAACTTCTCTCAGGTTCTTAGGAATAAACCTCCTTACCACTGTAGCTCTCCAACTACAGGTGCTTTGTAACCTAAGATACTGTGCAAATATATATTCTATAAAGCATACATATATATTTTAAAAGGTATATACATTTTCAGAAATTAAATACATATGTATCTATATACACACAGAATTTCAGAAATTAATAATCTAGAAAGTAGAAATGGTTCTGTAGTTATCATAAGCAAACCCTACAATTATATTTTTCTACATTTGGTATAAATTGTATGCACTATTATGCTCAAAGTAAAGGTTTTGCAACTGATTTAATTTTTTTTAAAGTCATTCAATAAGTTTTAAGATAATGCTAATATCTCCAAATGCCAAAAAACTCTTACCAATCAACTACAAAGTCAGAAGATATAAGAAGGTTTTTTAAAACAAATATAAATATTTAAATTATGGGGAAAGTGGTATTATATAGGAGTAGCAAGCTCTGAGCTAAAAATAATCATGTCATGGAATGAGTTTGTCACATGTAGATTAAAAAACATGAAATATCTGTCACTTTTTATTTCTTTTCTTGAAACAGTCCCATTTCTCAAAATGCAGAATTGACTGATTTCTTCCTACTTATTACATTCCCAATGCTCAAGGCACTATTTGAATAATATGTTCTTGAATTGGTTAATCTTAAAACTAAGCTAACTTCAATGAAATGCAGTAATCATTGGGAATTTGATATAAGGAACATATTGCTAAGGGAATCACTGGCTGGATGATAAGTAAATTATCTTGTACTGAATATTAAAGTACCTAGAGTTCCACCATAAGATCACTACCTCAATGAAAGGTCCATAGGTTATTAGAAACTAAAGCCATAGTAGAACAAAAACAGTAGTGTCTTGAGAAATCAGAGGCAGTTTCAGATGCTACTGTTCAGAAAGGGAGTGTTGTACAAGTATATCTTAAATGGGCTAAGATGGTCACTTTACTCCTGTGATATTCAGCTCATGTCTGATGACTACATGGGGAATCTCTGAGATGACTGTATCATCTAAAACTATGTCAGACCAGCATAAGTGATTTTGTAATCTTCTTTTGTGGATAATAGGGGAGAACATTGGAAATAGAGAAGAAAAGTTGATTCAGTTTTACTTAATTTTATGGCGTTTTTATATATTGTTATTCTGACTTCAATGGCAAAAAGTCAATACCTGATGTCCGATACTTAACCAGATTGATTAAAAACAGACAACAGGTGTGCAATCTGATGTTGGATATATATTTCCAATGTAGTATAATCCCAGAAGGAACATAATGTCATGGGAAGAGGGCTGCTTTAGAATTAAGAGATCTAGGTTGGAATCTCAACTTTGCTGTTTCTTACACATGGGACATTATGCAAATGACTTTATCTTTCTTGACCTCAGTTTTTGTTTTTTTTTGTTTTTGTTTTTTCTGTGAGTTGACCTGAATGATCTCTAAGCTCTAAAATCTTTGGTAATATTTTGTCAAACCTACATGACTTGGTATAACGTGGCATAGATTTTGAGTGTCCAGGGTCATTTCTTTATCAAGACAAAACATTGGAATGGGATTTCTTTGGATGTTTAATCATTTGTTTTATTGTTATGTGGCTGACTGAAAATTAGTCATGGCTAACACAAAACACACTCAAACAAATCAAGAAAAATAAGGAAAATAAAGAAAATACATGCCTTGATCTGTATTCAGACACTATTCAAACATTACCGATTCTTTCTCTGGAAGTAAATAGCAGTTTTCATCACAAATTCTTCAGAATTGACAGCTCATTGCTGAAAATAGCTTAAGTCATTCACAGTTGATCTGTGAATCAACTGTATAAGTTTTCCTGATTCTGCTCATTTCACTTTGTATCAGTTCATTTCAGTCTGTCCAGGTTTTTCTGACAGTAATCTTTAGCATAATTTCTTAATGAACTCATTTTGTAATTTCTATAACCTGTGTATTCTTTTTACTTTGATGGATTGTGATCCAGTAACATAGTTAAAATAATTAAAATTTTAACTTCTGGTCAATGAGAAGACATTTTTGAAAGAGGATATAACTTTTAATGATACAAGAAAATATCATTGGTATAAGGTATAGCTTATAGAATGACACAGAGGTAGAAGCTGGTTTGTTGAGTTTGGGGAATAATCAGATGTCCACTTTTGCCTATTACGTGTTATTAAAAATTGTTGAAATCAGTATAACACGCTCAATGTCTTTGATTCTCTAGCTCAGTGCCTGGTACTCAAGGAATTGTTATTTGATATCATAAAGCTCTCATTTAGAAATTAATTCTGACTCACTTATAAAGTTCAGAACAATTAAATAAGATGCTCTAAAATGCAAAACAAGTCATTTGATTTGCGTTTTGTGATTTGTCATTTTTCTTTAGTTAATTTAAGCAGGACACACCATTTGGGGAGAAAAGCAAGAATGTCTTGATGGACCTCTTCATTCTGATTGCACTAATTCTGGTATTACAATAACCAGCTTTAGTGTTCTTTGATACACAAGTGCCACTTTAAACCTTAGGAGATAATGAGATTGACTAGAAAAGAAAAGAATGAAATTAGATTTGGAATCAGTGATTTAAATATTTGTAAGTGCTAGCATAACATGTCGTACATAATAGATTCTTAGCAAATGTTCATGAAATGCAAAGAAAAAGTTTATACTAAGAAATATTAAAGCATTGCAGCATGATGTTATGAAAAGAGCTCTGAATTTGGAATTGAGTATCTGGGATTAAATTTCAGTTTTGGACAAGTAACTCGAGCTCACTGGCTTTTATTTTTCCCATTTTATAAGATAAAGGGGTTAGACTTGTAAATTTCTTAAGTTTCTTCCAGGTCTAACTCCTATAATTGATGTAATATTATTTAGTAAACCCTTGTATCATTAAATAAATTATAAAATCTCAGTGGGAAGGAACTTTAAAGGCCAACTAGTACAATCTGTACCTTACCAAAAATCCTTTATGCAAATCCTTAACAATTGAAGCATACTATCTGTTCTATGGAAGCAACTGAAAGCGAAAATTTAATGTGTTGCTGCTCCTATGTCAGTACTGCCATGCAGATTATTATTTAAGCTTATATGTTACCTAAACTCCCATCTGAGATCTGATTTCTTCTTACAAACTCCATGAATTAATTTTTTAAAGCTTAAAAATGTAAACTGGTAATTGGGAAAGGAAAAAAAATAAAAGGGATGGAGGAGAAAAATGAGTGAGGAGGAAAAAGTGGTGACCTGCTGTATGACTTTATTCTTGTGAACTGTCTCTTTCTTTGGTTCAGAGATATATATATATATATATATATATATATATATATATATATATATATATATATATATATATATGTGTGTGTGTGTGTGTGTGTGTGTGTGTGTGTGTGTGTGTGTGTGTGTGTGTATGTTATGTTAGCTGTTACATGTACTTTGACATCCACCTTATCTTGGCTCTAGAGTATTTTGTCGCTTCTAGCTGTACCGTTTACCTAGCCTCTGACCCAGCGTGCCCAGATCCCACCTACCTTCAATTTTGTGGTTACTTTGCTTGCTGGTAATAACATCTCCTCCCTTCCAGCATGGTAGGGCGTCATACAAAGACCACTTTCAAAACTCAAGGCTTTGACCTTTTCAGGTCTTTTCAAATTATCCCAGCTGGTTTGTATCCTTATGTATAAAAGTAGATCAGTGTTAAGAATTTTGTCTCTTTGTTTGCCTCTTCCTTTAGTTTCCCTAGATTCCTTCTTTTACAAGGAATACCTTTTCAATTATTGTTGTTCAATTCAATTGTTGTTGATTGTATACTGCATAGACTTTAACTATCCTACTTTATCTTATTCTATGGTAGTTGTTTCCTTGAATTGTGGAGTTTTACCCTTAATGCCACGGATTATCTGGAAACTTTTACTCTATGGTTATTCTCTATTCCATAGTTTGCTGCCCCTTGCTTATTGTACTAGGAGAAAACTCAGTGGTATGGATTTTCTCCTTCCTTTTTCCTTCTTTAACAAGTTACTTCAAGGCATCACTCAGAGTTTCCTCTGCCATGAATCCTACTTCACTAAGATGAAAGTAGTTCCAGGTTTCTCATAGCAAGTTGCCCATTTTCTACTCATCTCTATATGATAATTATTTCATATATCCCCTCCCATTTCTGTTCACAGCTCCTTCAGAGCCAAATCTATGCCATGTCTATGTTTACATCTTTGGAACTTATACAATGCCTTGCCCATAGTAAGTACTTACATATTTAGTGAATTGAAGGAACCTGTTTGTTTATATCAATAACTATTAACCTTACGTAGGAAACCCCCTTTTTTGAGTAGCAATATTGTCTAATGTTTCCTGATAATAAAGTATATTTTCTTTTTGTGAATAGATACCTTTAAAAAACATTTCTTCATTTAGACTGCATATTTCTTTTTCTTTTTTTTTGGCTGAGGCACTTGGAGCTAAGTGACTTGCCCAGGGTCACACAGCTAGAAAGTATTGAGTGTCTAAGGTCACATTTGAACTCGGGTCCTCCTGACTTCAGGGTTGGTGCTCTATTCACTGCGCCAGCCTGGCTTCCCCTCCTTTTTTTATCTTTTATAAAAAAATGATTGTTAAAGTGATTAAGAAATAGCATCTTTTGGAGAACCACCTTTTCAAACAGTATAAATACAAGCTATGATATAAAATGAGACTGGCATTCTTGAAACTAAAACTGTTGTCCTTCATTCCCAGTAGTATTATGATCTTTGGTGGTAGGAGTCATTTTATGTAATGTTATTCTCATAACATATTTATGTCACTGCATCCCTTCCTCTAATAAATATAATAGGAACTTGCCTATGGAATCCTATACTTTCAGATTTTTCTTCTATCTTAATTCTCTTACTTTTCATAAAATTTTCAGGTATTTTAGAATTCAGTCATTTGATGCTTTCATTCAGTTTCATGTTTCTTTTAGCACAGATTTTTTTCATCTACAAAAATCTGGATCAGTTGCTTTTGCCATCTTTGACTCCGTTATCATAGGTTCAAATATGTATCATCTTGGGAACTGAAATATTGGAAACCAAGTGTGGTGTTTTCATTACCATTGTAAATTATCTAGTTTCAAATTCTGGCTCTGCCAATTATTAGCTATGTGATTGTGGACAGGCTACTTAAGTTTTCTTGAATTCTATTTCATCATCTATAAAATGAGGATATTGGATTCATTTTTAGTATATTTATGGTCATCTTTGAAGTTTTGTCTGTAAATGTTTATGAGATTTTTAAACTCTTCCAGAGTAAAGATCATTTTATTAGTTATATTTCTAATACATATACTGGAACATAGTAGACTCTTAATAAATTGGGATGATCAGATTTGGTGGATCTCAGGCCAAGTTTCCTAGCATACTTGTTTTCCCCTATTCTTTACCATTTTTGTGAATTCATCATATTTATAATATTTTACAACCTACTATAACTTTTCAGAACCCATTTAGAATGCATACTGGTACTTTTCTTGACTGCTACTTCTCTGCTTGACAAGAACATGAATGTTTTTGCTTATTAAGATAATTCCTGGGCTATAGCACCAATGTCTGACTTTCTTAAATCTACTAAAAATCATTTTAAAATAATGGCTCTTTGGAAGTAAGTATATATGAATATATATGGGTATAAAAACATACATGCACAAAATACTTATTTTGGTTAATATTTGAACAATGGAAAGACAAATTATTTTCCCTTTGTTTTCCTAAGAGTTTAGGCTTTTTTTTATAGGAACCTTATCACCGCCACCCCAATTCAAATAGCCTAGTATTTAATTTTAATAGATCAAATTATTTCAAATATTTGTAACCAATTAAGGAAATTATTTAGGGTTATTGTTAGACATAATCACTACCTTTGTAAATCCTTTTATCACATTTTTGAATTTTTTTTTGAAATTTTAAATAGCTCAGGATTATAAAATTGATTTTATAAATATGTTGAATGTGTCTTAATGTCATTACTTCTGGGCATAACATAAGAATAGAAATAAATTCAAAGCCTTCTTTGGTTCAGTTATTGAAAAATAACATTATTAATACTGTTTGTACTGGAAAATAAAATATAACTTTCGGGTAAAGCAAAACAGTTGATGTAAATTATTATATGCTTATGATCATCATAATGTTTTTATAAAATATTCCCAGATAGTGTAACTTGAAGAAAAAAGCCAACTCTTTGCTAAGTTTTTCTTCCTTTTTATGAAATACCAATAAGTCCTTAATTGTTATTTTTAAAAATTATTTAGTTGGGGTTTGTTTTTTTGTTTGTTTGTTTTTTTTTAATTTTCCTTTTTAGAGTTTCCATAGGCTTTAAGAAAAAGTAGAAAACTGTGAATACTATTTTCTGGGCATTTTCCCAGAAATGTGATAGTATCATAAGAAACTCTGGCACACAGATAAGCAAAGTATATTTGCTAAATGGGAAATGGTGATACTCTTAAAGAGAAAAATGTCACTTGACAATTTTCAAAGCAGTATTTTAAAACAATAGAAATAAAGAATGACTTGCAATATTCTTTTAAAGAAAGAGATAATTTTGGACATTTGATGTAAGTAAAATGTAAAATTCTGATTTATTGCTTTCATGGGTTTCTAAGAAGGCTTCTCATAATTGATGAGATCTAAATAATTCTAAGATTCCTTTATTCTCAACCCCAAATCCATTTAATTTCTGCTGTGTTCTCTACTATGTATTAAGAATATCTAGAATCATCTTTTATAACAATAAAGAATTTTCTACAGTACCTTTATGATATAGTGGATGTAACAGTTGGAGTCAGAAGACTCCAATTTGAATCACAGATCTGACAAAGTAGTTCAACTTCTCTCAGCCATAATCCATAGAATGGGAATAATAAAGTTTTCCAGTTTTTATTATAATGGTAAATTGTAAAGAAGAAAAAAAACACTTTGTAACCTACTAAGCTGAGTTGGTCTTTCTTCTACAGATTCTCAAGTAGAAGAATGGATTTGTGTTACAAAACAGGACATTAAGTTGTCTGGTTCATAGAAATAGTCTTGAATAGTCCGTTTCATGTAAAGTGTTGGCTTCATGGCCCATTTAAAAGAAAATTATTTATATATATGAACCCCCTACTTCTAATGGAAATATTGAGAATTGCTCAAGTACTGGCTTGAGCCTTTTATTCAAATATGTGATATTTCTCATTTGGCATCTTGTTGCCTGTTTCTCATACTGCTTATTCATATTTAGGTCTTGATTTTTTTTTTTTGGTTGGAGAAGGAGGAAGGAAAAAGTAAGGAAAGCTATAATAAATGTCTGACACATGTACAAATGACTATTTTTATCTCCAAGTACAGGATTTAGAAGAAAATTTAGAAGAAAATGCAGGTGGGTAGGGCATTCAGAATATGAGCTTATATATGAAATTAATAAATATATTATATATAACATATATGTATACATATACACATATATTTTACATAATTCTCATAGAAAACAGAGGGGGGAAAGATAGTGATGATTACCATTTTACAGTATTTATTTTTTTACAATATTTACAATTACAATTGTAATTGTAAAATTACAATAAAATAGTTACAATATTTAAAAACTATTGCACTATGAACAAGTCGAATGGGACACATTTTAAGTAAGCAAGAAAAGTAAAGTAACTATTTTGACTTTTTGTACATAAGCAAAAATTGATGTAATTATCAAAATAGTTCAAATGATCTGTGATTTCATCAGTATTGGTATTTCCTCTTAAGTTTCAGTTCATAATGATTTCATAATGTCTTCATAGAAGTATTGTGATTTTAATAGTAATAATATCACCTGGTGACCCATTTCTGAGCCTAGGTATATAAATCCTAAAATGAAAACTGAAACATATGCTCAGTGATTCCTGAAATTCAAATATAAATCATCTCTCTTTGGGGGATAGTTTTTTTGTTCCCATTGAAAAATATATTTTAGAGTCAGCTAATTGGCACAGCCATGGAATCAGGAGGACATGAATTCAAATGTTATCTCAGATACTTACTAATTGGGTGACTTTAGGGCAAGTCAATCCTGAAGGAGAATACAAAAACACATATATTTAAATGCCTATAAAAAAGCATGGTATAGTAAATAGTAATCTGTCTTCCGTCAAGAAAGACGAGTTCTTGTCTTCCCTCTGATCCATAGATCAACTTGCCAAGGAAGGGCCATCTCATTTTCTGAGATTTGAGAGGATAGTGAGATGACAAGTTAGGATATAGTGAATTATTGAGGAGAGGAATTATAGAGAAGGGGAAATGAGGTAATTCAGTAAAATGGCTTTAAGATTTTCATAAAATTATATGGTTAAGTCATCTTTTGAAAGAAAAAGCGCCAATTTGTAAGATACAATAAATATGGTTAATTCCGAGAACATTTAAAGACTTGTATGAATTAATGTGTAATGAAATGAGCAGAAGGGGAATAAAACTTAAATAATAACCTTACAATGTAGGGAAACATCTTTGGATTGTAGAATTCAGATCAACACAATGACCAATCATAACTAAACAAGACTTATGATAAAGCATGTCAACCTGTATCTTACCACAGAACTGAAAAGACTAGAGAGGTACCAAAAATATACATTTTTAGACATGGCCAATATGTTAATACATTTTGCTTGACTAATTTGTTACATGAAGGGCTTCTCTTTAGAAGGGTGAGTTAATGGGTGCAAATAGATATAAAAGGACAACATAAAAAGAACATTAAATCAAAGATGAATGAAAAGTTGAGTTGCAATTATGAGCACTCAGTTGAGATCATCATGAATTGGTAATGATTGTGTCTACTCCCATAAAGCCTTAACTTTTTTTTTTTTTCTTTCTTTAATTTTGTGTTTGTGGGGGCAGGGGAATTGGGATTAAGTGACTTGCCTGTAGTCATACATCTAGTGTTAAGGGTTAAGTTTCTGAGGTCAGATTTGAAGTTATGTACTCCTGACTCCAGGGCCAATACTCCATCCCCTGCGCCCCCCTCTTATTTTTTTTAAATCTTTCCTAGGACATAATCTTGTATTTATGTGCTATATATGCTATGCTAAATATGTGCTATAATATGTATAAATTGAAATTTTCCCATATGTGTTCTGATGAGAAACAACACCAATATTTATTTTTAAAGTGATTTAAAATATCAATGTATGTGGTGAAAATTTGTTGTTTTAATAAATGAAATTTGAGTTTTTAAGTTGAAAAGTAAAAGCTTCCACCCTCATTGACAAATGTGATTCAAGTTTTTGTTATTAATGTCTATTGCTCATTCTATGCCCATAACGTTTTGGCATTGTTACATAATAGCATGATTTTGTTTATATATCTGAGATATATATATATATATATATATATATTCTATATATATATATATATATATATATATATATAGAATATATATATATATATGTATATATATATGTATATATATAATCACTAGTGTAATGAGAGCAGAATATAATTTTATTATTAATTTTTAAAAGTTACATATACTCATAAAAGAAAACATATGGCAAGAGTTCAAATGTTATGTCTGAAGACCTTGACACAATCTGAAAATGAGAAGTTAATTATTAAACTAGTTTCATATCATACATTCTTTCAAAAGCTCTAAATCAATATTCATTTTTTGTTCTCTGTTGAGATGATTATCTAAAGTACAGGTTTTACTCAAGGTACAAAATAGCTGCATTTTTGAAACTCCATATAAAATGAATTTCTGCCTATCAAATTTTCCTATTTTATTTTTGTTATAAAATTGAAATTGCATCCTTTTGAGAATCCTTGGGCCCAAAATAAAATAAAGTCAGATTTCAAGAAGTAATAAGATTTCCATTGAAAATTTTCATTTTCCATTAAATATAAAAAGGAAGTATTTATAAATCCTGCATCTGACACTACCAATATATTTTTTTTTAATTGTCTTTTCCCTTAGCAGCTTAGGATAATCTGGGTCCAGTATTCTGGGTGAACTAATCATTGTTCTTATAATGTGCAGGCTTTGGTGCCTTTCAAAACACTCAGCTATAAGAACATTAACAATTTCATTTTGAGAGCTTTTGCTTTGTATGCCTTTTGTCTTCTCCTGAATAATTTTGGTGCTTATTGGCATGTTGTATCACTTCTATTCTCAGTCCACACATTAATGGCCAATCATTAATATTGACTGACCTCATAGGCTATCAGCTTTGGCCAAATTCTGAGAATGGCATTGAGCAGTATAAAGATTTCTGGGTCAAGTCATTTCACCACTCTACCATGTTTGCCATTTTAATTCTCAAACATTTATTAAGCACCTACTTTAAGCCGCATAGAATACAAATACAAACAAAAAAAAATATTTACCCTCAAAATATTTATATTACACTTGGAAGGGGGGAAATATATAATTTATAATGATAAATAAATAGAATTTGATTTATAAGACTAACAAGGAAGAGGATCAGGAATAATTTTGAATTAGAAATGGTACTTAATATGATCTTTGGCCAGGGGTAAGGATTCTTAGAGGCAGGATATGTTCTAAGAACATGATATATACTCCAGGTAAAGACACAAAAATGGGAGGTGACATGAAATCATGAAACATCATCATTTGGAAAAAAAAAAAAAGCATATTAAAGGGGAGAAGTGGGACATAAATATGGTTAGATTAGAAGCAAAGTGCAAACTGAGAAGTCTGCGTTTTATCTCAGAGACTTACTGGAACTTCTTTTGCCTGGTGAATAAGTCCTGTGCTTTAGGAAGATTATTTTGGAAAATATATAGACAGTGGATTTGAGAGGAAAGAAACTGGAGATAGGCAATTAGGAGTCTGTTAAAACAGTCCAATCTATCAGTTGGTCAACAAGCATTTATTAACCATTAAGCACTTAAGATGTTCCAGGTGCCGTGCTAACACCTGGGAATATAATTACAAAAAAAAAAAAGTTTATATTCTCATAGAATTCTATACTTAAAAGGAATCTGAAAGGGCTGGGGCAGTGGATGGCAGTTAGGGAGGTTGGGTATAGTGGAAAATTCCCTGGAAGAGCCCAAAAAATTTAAAATGAGGTGGGTAGTGCCTAAAGAACAGATACAACAACTGTTCCAGAGGTAAATTTTAACAGTGCTTTGATTAATGGCACAAAACAAGTAAGCTTTACTGCTGTTCAGTTTATACCAGGTTGATGATACAAAGATGATAGATAGTACATTAAATACTATAGTCATTAGTCTTAAATAGGGGCAGCTAGGTGGCGCAGCAAATATCCAGTGCTGATCCTAGAGTCAGAAAAACATCTTTATGAGTTCAAATCTGGATTCAGATACTTATTAATAATATCCTGGGCAAATCACTTTATCCTGTTTGCCTCAGTTTTCTCATTTGTAAAACAAACTAAAGAAGGAAATGACAAACCATTCCAATATCTTTGCCAAGAATATCACAAATGAGACCATAAAGAGTTGGATGAGAAAAACAATCATGTAACAGGAGTTTTTAATAGCATATTAATAACATTTTTAAATAGGAGGTCCTTGTTATGAGAGGATCAGAAAAAAGTCAACTCCAAAGTAAATTCATTGAAAGTAGGGATCAAGGAGGTTTGGGATTTCATCTTGAAAAATGGAACAAAAAATCAGTATATTATCTAACATTGCTAAAAGTGGAGTGAAAACCTCCCTAACTCAATCTTAAGCTTTTAACTAGGCCAGAAAATCTCAAACAAAAGACCATATCCTAAATGTGAAAAGTCTTTGAAAATCATTGAATGAAATGAAATGATGCCAGGTAGGAGTCTTTTTCTAATAGACTATGAAAACTCACCCTAAACTTGTACTCCTACAAATTTCTTATGTTGAAATTTATGTTGAAGGAATGTCACCCTTTTTTTTCACAATCTGAGTCCTCTTCAACCTTTAAAAAACTGTAAATTTAAAATTCATCAAGAAACACAAATGTTTAAGATAAAAATAATAGGGAATAATGTAAGAATCAGAGAGTATTAGAAATTTAAGAAGTTCTCTCCAGTTATTCATATCACAACCCATTCATGCCTATCTTTCCTGTGGATTGCTAGTGGGTGGTATGATTTGATTTAGATTAATTTTTAATTGGTCATCACATAAGTAAATATTTTCTTCTTATTAGAATTTTAGATTCCCTAAGAAGGCAGCAGCAGAGCATAATGGATAAAGAATCAGCCTGTGAATTAGGAAGGCCTAGATTCAGGTCTCACTTCTGACACTTCTGGCAGATCACTTAAAATCTCTGTGTTCCAGGCAGCTCACTGAGACTGTATGTTACATAACAGTTGCTAATCTGCATTGGTGAAGGGAGTTTCCTACAACAAATGAAACCGCATGTCTGAATCAAAACAAAACAGTCTCTTAACCTGGGAGAAATTTAATAACGAATACTTAAAAAAAAACAAACCAGACTCTTTGTATTGTCGGGACTTTAAGGCTTTGTGTATTTCATTTTCCTTTTGTACTTTTCATTAGCATTTCCACAACAATCATGCTATACTTTGTATTTTACGTCTTAATATGTGATTTTTATATGAATCAAATTATTATTCATCAAATACTTAGTATAATTAAACTCTGTTATATTTATTTAAATTATCAGAAATGAATTTAGTCCCAGAGGTAGTTTCTTGTGACTTGTACCTAGATGAAAGCTAATTTATTTTCCTACAAAAAAGTCATTTATTGCCCGAATACTTTGAAAGTCAACCAAAGAATAGTGTTACCACATGATGTCATAAGGGACCTTTTAAGACAAGACAAATTGAAAAATGAGAAAAATAGGAAAAATTTAAAGGAAAATTGTTAATGAAAAATTAAATATACAATGAGAAGGATATAAGGCAAAGCAAAATGTGACTGCTACTTAATGGAAACTCGGTTTTTGAACTTACTTTTAAAAAAGTTAAGAAATTGAAAATGAATATAAACTAAAGATAACTAAGATTATGTAGCACAGGTCAAAGAAAACAAGTGGTAGGAGAGAGACTAAAAACCGTAAATATTTAAATAATAGTGGGAATTAAATAAAATGTAACTTGCAGACAAGGATTGAATTTAATTGACTAAGGCTCAATAGTATGATGAAATATTGATAAGAAGAAAAGATAAATGATTTGTCAAATCAAAGAACAAAGTCAATAACTATAGTACATTTAAAAAGTATTTGTAGAAATAAATTTGCAGAGTAACTTTCATTTCCTTAAAGATAAACAGTGACATTTGGAAAAAATGAATCAAAAGGCTATAGATTTGAACATTATCCAATTTTTTTTCTTTATTTAGAAAAAGGGAACCAACAAGTGAGACATTTTAACAAAACAAAAAACATAAAACAAGTTAAAGAAATGTTAAATTATTTCTTTATTATTGTAGAAGAGAGATTTTAAATAATAATGTATGTAATGTTTTATCATTAATAAAATGAAACTAAAAAGAATAAGTCAATTTGAAGTGCTAAATGGCATAGGAAAACATAACTTATTTACATAGTTTAAGTAGTATGAAGCATTTTACACATATTTCATTTGATTTTCATAACTATTCTGTGAGTTAGGAGCTGCAGGCTTTATTACTTCTTTTTTGTCAATTTAGAAACTGATTCTTATGGTCTGTGAATGGCTATCAAGGATCAGAAGCAGGATTTAAATCCATATTTCCCCAGTCTCTAAATTGCTCTATTATGCTACCCATGAGTAACAAGTTATTAAAATGATAAATAATAGTTGCCACTGATAAAGTATTTTAAGATTTGCAAATCATTTTACATATTATTTCATGTAACCCTTATAATATCACTATATTAATGGTATTATTATCTCCATGTAACCCTTATAACATCACTATACGTAAAGGTATTATTATCTCCATTTTATATTTGAGGAACTGAGTCTGAAAGACTTAAGTGATTATCCCTGGTTAATATTAAGTATTATTAGGGAGAATTTTAACCCTGATGTTCAGACAACATTTTTTGTATCATGCTGACTACATCTTTTAAAAGATTATGTACAGCTCTAAAACTTGTATTTCTTTTCCATCTTGTGATTTATCAAGTATTTTTATATTCATTTTTAATCTTTGTGTCCCCAATATCTAGTACAGTGCCTAGCATATTAATAAATATTTGTCTTATTGAATTTGTTGAATTTCCATTCTAATATGATTAAGAAAATGTCAGAAAAAGTGACTTGGCCAATGACCACAGAGCAATCCTGAGAAAGCAGGATCTTGAAGCCAGGTGTTATTTCTGTTAACCCTTTTTGCCTTTTTCCATGTCACCTAGCAATAAAAATGGAAGGATTATTCAGTGATGTTACCAGTAGTGTATATAACTCTTAATTATTAAACATATTCAAGTAAAATTTTTAAATGTGCAAAATTTTTGTGAAATGCTAATAACAAAGGTCTCAAGTTAGCACTATCAATATATTAAATGTTTTGAAAAAGAACATTTTTGAGTAATGGAAAAAGTTGGAAGACAAGAAAAAAAATAGCTTCGTCTCTAATATATAAATTAATATTATGAACCTTTCTCCCCTAGTTTTACCTAGCCTACTCCTGACTCTCCACCCCTGAACTTATATTGAACTTTCTACCTTTTTAATTATGCCTGCATATCATATCTTTTATTAGCATTATTTGTATATCTGTAATGAAGGTCATTACAAATAAGAAAAGAAAATGAATGGAGCTGAAAATTAGTATGCTATGTATATTTTTGTCTTTTGCAAACATGTAATTTTCCTTATTATTTCCATATAGATATGATCAGATTCATGAAAATTTTTAAAAATCAAGAAGTAGGCTAGAAATTTTCTCTTTTGCAAAAACTGCCTGCTAGTTACAGGTGCCTGTTAGAGGGTTATTTGTAGGAGCTCTTTGATATTTCCAGGGCCATAAAGAAATAGGCTTAGTTGAAAGAATTCTTTGCCTTGTACCGTTTCTCTTTCTTTTTTGAGGGGATTGGCAATGAGGGTGGAAAAAAGTAGAGAGACCAAAAAAATTGTGGATTAAAAAACAATTATCTTTTTTGTTGTCGTTTCAGTCTTGTTCAGCTTTTCTCGACCTCATTTGATTTTTTTCTTGGCAGAGATACTGGAGTGGTTGGGCATTTCCTTCTCCAGCTCATTTTACAGATTGAGAAACTGAGACAAGCATGGCTAAGTTATTTGACCAGGAGCATACATCAAGTAAGTTTTTGAGGCCAAATTTAAACTTAGGAACATAAGTCCAAATATATCCCTCTATCAATCTATCACTCCAGTATCTCTGCCAAAACAAAAACAACAACAACAACAACAACAACAACAACAAAAATGAGGTCACAAACAGTCCAACAGGATTGATATAACTGAAGAACAAACAAAATTCATCTCAGTGGCTAAAAGATATTGTGCTGTCCCATAGGATGACAACTAAGACACTGAAAATGTCTTAACTTAGTACTTTCACTTAAGAAGTGCTGTGGATTATGATATATACAATTTTTTGTTCACTCTTGTGAGAGAAGAAAATCAAGAAATTTTATTTCCTTAAATAACCTTTACTTCCTTCCCAGACCTGTGAACCCAGACCTATAACCTTTGAAGAATTAACCACTGTCATAGATGTTTCCTTCATTTTTGTTCCATAGACAAAATAAACTTAAGATATTATTTCTGTTACTATTTTCTAGGATGAGGCAATGTAATAATCAAAACTTTGTCCTGTATTTTTAACCAGTTGATTTACATCCCACAGACAACACGTTTCCTTCTCCTTAACTGCATGGTGCACTGTGTTTTCATTGATTTTTCACCCACCTTCCCCCAATCCTCCTTCCATATTGATCCAACTGTGACAGAACATGTGGAAAGATCATCAAGTATAGGAGTTTTAGCCCTCCTTTACCTTAAAAAGAGGTAAAAAACACAAATTTGAACTTGAAACAAAAAGAAATAATCCCATGTATATAACCCTTTAATTACTTGCAAATTTTTCTTCCTGTTTCCTCCTCCATTACATAAAAGCTTTGCCTAAAAAGCCTTCTCTAAAAAAAAAAAGAAAGAAAGAAAGAAAGAAAGAAAGAAAGAAAGAAAGAAAGAAAGAAAGAAAAGAAAAGAAAAGAAAAGAAAAGAAAAGAAAAGAAAAGAAAAGAAAAGAAAAGAAAAGAAAAGAAAAGAAAAGAAAGAAAGAAAGAAAAAAATTGCTAAAGGAAGAAATAAATTTTAGGACATCTAGCCAAATTAACTTTGCAAGTAATTACTGGGCAACAGTGGGTGACTTAACTCTTCTTTCATTTAAGTAGGTCAGGCTGTTGATATTAATGAAGCTGTTCGGGCCAGGAATAGACTGGAATCCAGGTAGTAAGATAATTCTTTCCTCTTTTTAAGAGTAAAAATTTCAGGACAAAAATAGAAATTTATAAAAGTAAATTATAGAAGAAATTTTATTTCTAAAATTAACAAATTTGCTTTCATGAAATGGATTGCCCATTTGCATTAGTATTGCCATAATACTATCATTGTATGACTATTATTCTTTGTTTTCTAAATAGTGAAAACATGATTAGTGGATATACAATTTAAAATTTACTAATATAAGTAATAGATCAGAATAATCTACCGCCTAATATATGTTTGAATTACTGCATTTTGCAGTCATTTAGACAGCATTACAGAAGTAGTGAGTTATAATCAATAGAGAGTAGCCTCAGGAGATGGAAAACCTGGAGTCATAGCCCACCTTTTGACATTTTCTGGCTGTGTTACTCTATTACAGGCATTTGGTGGAAGGAAAGATGATTGTGGAAGATTTTTTATGTTCTCACAATTCTCTAAGATAATAAGTTGCAGAGATCATACCAACCTGAATTTGATAGAGAAAATTTCCTGTTTCAGAGATCTCAGGTGCGAGCCTTGTTCTTTTTTTTTCTTAGGGAACAACATGATATGATGGAAAGATTGAAAAGTCAAAAATCTTCAATATAGATCTCAATTTTGCCTACTTTACATTTCTGACATTTGACATTTAGTTTGTATGCTTTATAGTTTCTTTATCTATAAAAGTACCAGAAAACCCAGAGGATCCTTCCATCTTCTGTGCTGAACTTATATTATGGCTTTTAAACTAATATATACCATATCAATATTAATTATGTGGCTATTCGAATATTTAAATTTTTATGTTACCATTACAGAATAATGTACGCCTTTAATCTATAGCATGTTTTATAATTATCAAGCATTTGCATAAATGATCTCAATTAACTAGATGAAAGTCATAAAGTCCTTTATGATTCAATGTATATCAAATAGCATTATTAAAAATTTCACGGGGCTTTCAAATTTATTTGTTATATTTAAAGATTGTGCATGGAATAATGCCTAGAAATCAGATTGTATGGTGTTTAAACGTATTTTTATAAGGGGTTTTCATTGAATTTTTTTTCTAACCTGCTCTAGATTTTAATTGTAGTAAGACATATAGTAACTTTAGAGGGTGAACTTTGACAATTTCAGTTGGCATACTGAATGGGCCCACTCATGTTCACTGGAATGCTCTTCCAAGAATAAATGAGTAGGCTGGCATTGTGTTTAAAATATAAAGCTAATGTTGGTTAATTATGTAATCCTAAAAGCCATGATTAAGAAAGCTATTCAGAATTACTAGTTGATGATCAGTAAAATTCTAAGACAGCTTGCCGAATGATAGGCATCCAAGCTAATAACCTGTATTTTGTCCAGCGGGACAGTATCTGGCAAAGCATCAGATAGGAAGCCTTCCCAGTTATTTTAATAAAGGGTTTATGGAAACTAGCATAAGATGGTACAAAAAGTTAGAAACTGTAGTAACAGCCATGATCAGAATTCTAAAAACATTAAAAAGAAAATTGGTGACTATGCGCATGTAGTAATTCTTTGTTAAATAATAGAAAGCAATGATTAAGAATATTCTGTGAGAATCTTTTTCATGCTCTTATCTCTATTTTTTGTTTAATTTAAACAAGAGAGATCATATTATGTGGCTCTTTCATTTAAATGAGTTGAAATTAGTATTCTGCCATGAAGGAAAGAGGAAATGCAGATGCATAATAAGTATGCATTAAAGTTTATAGCAGAAAAATTTTGAGTTAGTTAATAAATGTTCTGTGAATGTGAAAGCTTTTCCTTTTGGAAAAGTGCCTTCTTTCCTTAGGATTCCTTGAACTGCTGTTTAGGATATGCAGCAAAAATGGACATATTGTATAGTGTTGGGTTTTATTGCATCCCATTAAATTAAAGGTGGTAGTTATCAGGTGGAAATGACTTTTCTAGGTCACCCCTCCTACATATGAGATATACATTCATTGCTTTCTCTACTCCTTTTTGTTCCCTAAATTCTACAATATGTGAAAACATTTATTTTGAAAAGTATCATGCTTTTGAGATTTGAGACACTGCTTTTTTAGCTTGGAGGGAGGTGGGCATTGGTTCATGTGCAAATAGTTCAGGTGAATCTGTTTCCTACTCTTACCTAGTTTCTTATGTAAATAAGCCAACTTCATTGGTCAGAGTAGTAGTTAAGCAACTGATTTGACTGTTTTTCCCTTCCCCCTTTTAGGCAGTGTGGTGTGGTCTGATATGTAGGACACAGGATTATTTGACATCTATTAATTGTGTATTCTAACTTCCATGGGCCTGAATTTATATATATATATATATATATATATATATATATATATATATATTGGTGGATGAGTGAGATGAATGACTGGGAAAGTATTCTTTTCTTCACATCCTCCTACCATTTATCAATTTGTGAAGGAAATTCTAAGCTGGATATGTCTGCCTATCATTCTCTGCCAAGAGTGATGTTTTCTCTTATGACCACAGGTTGTTTTGATCCTTGACTTCATGTTGTGGTAAATCAATTGACTGGGACTTTGGTCTTATTAACAGACTCAAACTTTTTTTCATTAATATTCACCTGTCACAGGTAGGACTAACTGGGATAGAGGATTATGAAAGTCCTCCCTTGGATGACCTCTATATGAAATTAACTAGTTATGTTGAAAATGAAACACCGAACAAATGAATGAGTTCTATGGATTTGTTCTTGAAAATGGAAGAGTTTACTTTAGCAGCTCAGGATTAGGTCATTCATTGTCCCTTGAAATTAATAACAGAAAGATAATTCTTAAAAGCATCCTACTTAGTGATTGACGCAGGTTATTCAAGGAAGGTTATTCATTCTCTCCCAATGGAGAATTGAACCTGTAACTTGTAATAGCATCATCATAGACTGAATTGCTATCCAAAATAACCCAGATAGAATTGAGAACATTTTAAATAGAAGCCACAATACCAAACATTTCTCATCTCTGAATCCAAAGCCTCCAGCCAGCATAAAGGTAGAAGTGGGAAATGAATCAGACTCTGCCTTTGTGGGTTTCCCAGAATTCAATCCTAGATGTAAATCTCCCTGGAAGTCCATGAGCCGGCTCTTCCTTTAGACTTGTGAATCTGCTGGAGTTGCGAATCCACTGAATCCTCGACATGAATCTCCTCGAGCTTCCCCGAAGTTATCCTGGGAAGTCTTCTCCTTGACCCAATCCAGACTGACTTCCCCTCTCAATGTTCTAAATAATCTTACCCTTCTGAAGCTTCCTGAGAGCTTTATATTACAAAATTTCAAAGTAGAAGGGACATTATAGCATTTATAGCATAATCTCATTTTTTAAATGGATGTAGGAAATGAGGCCCAGAAATTTTAATTGCTTTATTTAAGATCTCTCAAATTTATGAGGGCTAGATCTCAAATCTGAGTTCATGTCTTGGCTCCAAATTTTTTATAATTTTTCCTCTATATCAGACTAGTTATTTTGAAGTTTGACAATTGTGCATGTTAAAATTCAAAGTAAATTTTATTATAAATTACAAAGCTTAACTATATTATTAACTGTCACAATTAAATATAATAATGATAGCTGAAATATGTATAGTGTAGCCTGTTAAATACTTTTAAATTATCTTATTTAATTCTCACAGTAACTCTGGGATGTAAATGCTGTTATTATCCCCATTTTACATGTAAAGAAACTGAGGTAGGCAGAGGTTAAGTGATATGCCCAGTGATAGCTATTAATTTCTAGAGACCAGATTTGGACCCAAGTTTTTTGACTCTAAATCCAGAGTTCTATCCATTGTACCACTGGTAGCCTCTAGAATATGGTATACATGTCCACTGAAAAGTTATTTTTAAAAATTATTTAAATTTCTCCTTTTCTCCTATGTTTTATTCTTTTTATGTTTCATTAATGTGAGATATTTAATGTCTTTGTTAAAGTTTTTAGTAAAATTAATATGTATAATTTTGCTTTTTTCCTAAAGAACAATTGTCTACAAGTTACTTAAAAGTAATATAATGAAGAAAAAGATGTAAATATAATGAAGAAAAATGTTGAAAGAATCTTTATATTTGAATTAACCTTTTCATATGTCTCCATTTAAAGTCCATGAATTATGCCACATAGTTGTAACATGTATCCTTTATAAGGGAGTGTTTGATGCTTTAAGTATTTTTGTAATCTAGTTAATTCTGTTAGGAACCAAATTATTTTTAGATGACTTTGACAGTGACACTTAGTTTTTCCTTCTGTCCTTTAGAAAAGATTCCATTCTCCTTTATATCCAATAGCTATGATTTCTGTGTGGTACATCTTACAAAATTTCTTTAATATATCTGTTTCATTTGGTGTTTAGAGGAGATGTACATCCATTAATATTGTTTTAAAGGAAAAATCAAAATTGCTAAAAAGGAAATCTTTCCCCAGTTTTAGTGGCCCTGAAGAAATATTTTGTTTTATTTTAAAAACTGGGTACTTTTGCAATGTGAGAGCAGGTTTGAAAAGTTAGAATTGCCTGTAAAATAAACTGGTTTTTCAAAGGAAAGGGCTTTATTATCATAAAAGCATAAAAGTCCCAACTAGCATCAGGGGATTGGTAAATCAGAAAGGGATAATGTGAAAGGGGTGCTTATAGAATAAAGCAAGGGCTTTCTCCTCCAAATGAGAGGGAAGGAGTGTTTACTCCTCAACCTTTGGTTAGAACCTCTCAAGGAAGATGTTTACTTCTTAACCATTGGCCATATTTTGTCAAAAATAAGAAGTGGAAAAATTTGCAAAGACCCAAGTTTCCTCACATCGTGTTTACCAGGACTCAAGCGCCTTGAACCTAGATGTATGGTTACTGCAAACTGTTTATCACAGTCTAAGCTCCCCTTGCACTAGTATTGATGGGCAATTATATCTTGTTTTTCTGCCCCCTGTAATTAGTTACTAACAGATGTCTTACAAGCAGAGACTCTTCTATTTGCAAGCACAATTTGGAAAGATAGCATTTTTATATCTTCCATGATGTACATATACTCTTTCGTATATGGTTTGGTGCACTGATGTTGATAGTTATGCATTTTTTCTTCTTTTGGATTTTGCTATCACTTGTGGAGGTAACGAAGGAGAAGCTGCCACCCAGATAACACCAGTTCTCTTTGAATTTGCTTTTGTTCCAAGCAGTAATCCAGGAGAGATCTTATGAACTGAAAGATTTTGGAAATGATTTGATGGTTATGTAGTACCTATGGGCATACCTGGTCCTAAATAGGTTTGGTATTCTGGCGTTTGCTAAACTCTTACTGTATGTCATTTTTTAAGAATGGCATAAAATATAGATGCTTTGTGATAGTGAGGTTGTTTGTAAACAACATGCATGTTCCATGCATGTTGCATGGAAGAGCCACATGCAAACTATATTGCATAGTTCTTTCAGAGGATCATAGAATTTCATGGTTTGAAGTTACTTCAAAGATACTTGTTCACTTCTCTCATTTTCCAAGTGAGACTGGTAAAAGGAGATAGTTAATAGAAAAAGCCACGTCGGAAATGAAATCTTTGGCCTCTTGGACCCCTAATTTTCCCATAATATCATATTTCAGCCAATCTGTACAAAAATATGCAAGCTAAACCATACCTCCTATAGACAAAAAATAAACCAATGATTTCCTGCTATGTGTGTGCATATTTAACATTATCTCTCTTCTCTACTATTAGTTACAATGGTATCGGAAGTTTTCTTGAATTCTTAATTTTCCTTATAATCTTCATTTATATTGCTTTAACCATCCCTTTGGCTTTAACCAAACCAAATGGATTGTGGAGAAATCTATATGTTCTTAAGTCTACCTTCCTATAAGAAACTACTACATGGAAATATGAACAGTATGAAATTTTGAAGCTGAAAAATTATCTTATTTAAAATGCCTTATTTTGCAGACAAGGAACATGTGAAATCAAATGACAACTGTTAGGTTGTGAAAGGACTTGGACTAAAACCTAGATTTTTCAGCTCTTTGCTAAATTATTGCTCCAGTATAATATGTAGCCTCTCTTGGGTTACCTCTATAATGAATATTTTTATTTCCAAATAAAATTTGATAATATATAAAATGAAAATATAAAATTTTATAATTTAGGTTGTGTGTGTGTGTTTTTTGTTTGTTTGTTTGTTTTTTACAAAAATGAAAGAAAAAAAAAGAAATTTGTAGAATTAGGAAAGGTAATCTGTGGCAATTATTTCTCTCTTCTGTATATAATCTTTATTAGAATTGCAGATATGCAAATTAAGGTTAACCTCAATGAGGAGATTAGAAAACAAATTTTTGAATTGATATTGAATATCATTATTCATAATTTCATTAATTTTTTCAATTAGATTGATGCACTAAAATGTGAAATAAAGACTGTTGCTGTATATGTACATATATATGTATACTCACATACACATATATTGTGTTATTCAGAGAACAAATAACCTTAACCTGAGGTTGTTTGGGTTATGAATATATTTTCATTTTTTTGTAGATGACTTAGTTTTTGTAATTGCTTTAAGCTAACATTTTGAAAATCTTATATAATTATTAGAAGAAAATGTTAAACTTCTTTTAGTTATTATCTTAAGAAGAAAGTAAAAATGCAACTATGAATGTAAATATATTGCAGCTAAAAAAAATGATAAACCATTCAAAGTTGAGGTTATGAATATTTTTCTGGCTGCCCTGACAGCTTTTCAAGACATTTAAGTTTCTTCAGACAAAATGATCATAATGGAAGCTCTATTGAAATCTCCAGTATAGGTATAGAGAAGAACCATAAGGGAAGGACAGTGGCACAGCAGAAAGAGCTTGATATGTTTGGAATTTAAAGATGTGAATTCAAATCCCAGCTATTCGTTAACATTCTATTAAATTATTTTAAATTTGTCATCCACTTTTAAAACTAGCTCTTGATACTATCCTCATCCTGAACTTGTATGATAACACAAGTGTGAGAGTTTTATACTTATCTTCATTGATTTCATTTTTATAGATTTATTCAGATCAGTAGGCTAGCTTGCCAAGAAAATTTGGGATCTTAAATATCATTGAGTGTATGATCTATCCTTTCTAGCCTCCTGTTATGGACAAATTTGATGAGCATGCTGTTTATATGTTTATCTAAGACATTGATAAAAAAATTAATTAGTTTGCCAATTATAGATCCCTATAGTGTTCCACTGGAAAACCTTCTGCTACTTTGACATAGTAGACTTAACATTTTAATTTTTTCCCTTCAGTCAATTCTGAATGTTTGCATTATTGTCTACTGAATATGTCTCCATCTCCATAGGAATTGTATGAATTATTTGTTCCAATCCAATCTAGTGAAATAGTGTAACCTTATCAAAAAAAAATGCCATAAGATTGTTCTTATGAAACTCAGCTGACTTCCCTTTTTAGATCTTAACCAATCATTTTATAGACTCGTCCTAGAATTTATCCAGGAATCTGTCAAGGTCACCTGCTTAAAATGTACAGACCTTTTCCCATAAAGTTACAGCAGAAAGAGCTTGCTATATTTTCCATTTATGAAAGGTATATTTGTTTCACTGAGTGCTATATATTTTTGAGCTAAGTAAAGTTTATAATAATAATGTTGAGTATAATTATGGATTTCTTGACCCATTAGAATAACTCATTTGTCCATATGGGTCAAATATAGCTTGTAGGGTGAGAAAATTCTAATTCTCATCTCTTTCAAAATAGCAATATTATGTTTCTTAGATTAAAATTATAGAATTCAGTTCTTTAATTTATAAGCTTAAACTTTTCCCACTGTCCATTTCAATGAGTGAAGTTGTATTATGAAGTTCCCCCCCCTTTTTCATCTCTACGTTTTCATATACATGAATAGAAAAGAAAAAATAACTTTTCATATCAAAACATCCCCACTCTGCACCACCACATGCTCTGTGTCACAGTGCAAGTTTAGGCATTCTGTGAGTTGTTTGTTAGTTGATTGTGGTCATTAATCCTTTTTTTTTTTCTCTTGACAAAAAAATATTTGGAAATGAAAGATTAGGCTCTCCCTCTTACTAAACCAAGCCCACTGAGAAAATACAAGATGAACTTGTGAATTACTGTGAATTCAGTAATTCTTAAACATATTTGTATTTTATTCATCTCTGCAATTCTTAACATTTTTAAAACTGTTAATATGCAACATTTATTCAGTCTATGGATAGACCAGAGGCCACCCAATCTGTTTAGGGAAATTTTGAAGAATTTATGAAAATGGAACCTCAAAGCAGATAAAGTAATTATGAAGATAAAGTAATAGATATACAAATAATTGTGAATGCCTTAGGCAGAAGTCTGTGGTTTAGTCCAGAGAATATAAGTAGATTGTCAAATATTTGCACAACTTCTTTGTATTGACTCCTCATCATCCACTTATCAAGTTTAAAGTAAAAATAGTAGCAGAAAAAGGTGAAGAGATTGATTGCATGTAATAATTCACCTATTCTGCCCTTATATATGCTTAATGTTGAGATGTGTGTGTGTGCTTAAAAATGAATATCATGGTCATATATCAGTAAGCTTTACTCTGTGCAAAAGAATATATGGTGAAGAATTGGGAATAAAACATGGCCTTTTTGCCTTTAAGTAGCTTATGAAAATATAGGTCAGTTTATCAAATATATGAAGGAAAAACTTTCTTTCAATATGTGTAACCTCTGTTTCTTTTTAGTAAAAAAATAATCAGATAACAATGGCCTACTAGCTATATCATTACAGGAGGATTTATAGGTCACACCAATTAATAAGGTTTAGATAAGTTTCTATCTCTACCAGTGGAAGACATAGTGATAGTAACAAATTCAGGATCCATCAAAGTTCCAGTATTTTATTCATTGCATATTCTAACATAGCTTTCCAAAAATCACTAATAAGTTTATATTTTTCCTCATTTCATAAATCTTTCTGACAAAAAGGATCACATTTTTGAAGGGAATACATGCTGAATATTTAAATATTTGTAAATTAATTGTTAAAAGCTATAGCACATAATATAGATAGTAAGTATAGATTATGTTGATAATGGCTAGCATTTATTTAATATCTACTATGCTAAGGACTGCTATAAGCAACTTTACAAATACAGCTCTCCCTTTGATCTCACGATGGTTTAGGAAGTTTTAGGATGTAGGGGCATCCTCTGTTCTTTTATTGAAACAAAGGCTTGGTGATCCTTTGTTAACTTTATTATAGAATTAGAAAATATTGGATTCTTTAGGTATGGGCTGAAATGATTTCTGAGGTTCTTTTTGTTTAGAGTTTCTGTGGTTCTGTGACTAAAATGAAATATAGAAAATATAATTATTTCTGTATTGATTGGTTATAAAATACATTAGCATGTACAAAAAATATTCCATATCACTTGGCTTTCTTAAGTAATCACATGGCATTCAAATTAATTTAGAAGTTTTCATAATTCTCTTGTTAAGTAAAAATCTTCATGGAAAGATCATATAACTTAGAAACAGAAGACAGGCTGGGCTAGGTGTGAGACATTATATAATTCACTTAAACTTTTTTGAACTTCAGCTCTCTCTTATCTAAAAAGGTGATGTATTACTAATTTTGCCTAAATTATATAGTGGTTGAGACATCACACTGGATAATCTATGTAAAATGATTTTATGACTGTAAATGATTATGTAAATGATCTATTCCTATCTCCAAAACATGTTTTACTTATTACTCATAAGGAATTGGAATAAAGAGTTGAAAATTTTATTCCTTTTTTCTTATATAACATTTAGGGTAACATTTGACTTGGGTTCATGCTGATTGATCTTCCTTTGTTATTAGATGAATTCTTGGCTTATTGAATAAAATTCTTCCAAAAATTTTTATTTAATGCCTTCACTTTAGTGGTACAATTAGTAAGATGGAGCAATTGACCTAAAATATCCTTCTTTTCCTATTTTTGGCTTCTATTGTTATCAGATAATTTCATTAATTTAATTTGAAAACATTGTTTTTCAAATGGGTATCCATTAATTAAAACCCATTAAGTCCATTTTTATCATACAACTATCTCTTCACAAGGATTTCTCTTGCTGCTCCATTTTGATTTGCTCATATCCAAGCATTTTTTGGTTTATAAGACCTGAACATAGTGAAATGACAATCATATAATAAAAACCTTTGATTTTCAGAATTATTTTCCAAATGACTGAAATTCATTTGTAGCCAAAGTTTCCTTGTTTCCTTCTTTAAACTTTTTTAGCAACTTCCTTTCAAGCCATTTTTAGATAACTCTTCTGACCAGACTTGTATATAGCCACCTTCCCAGTAATCTGCTAAATCATTTGCCAGTTGTCTTTTTGAACACCATCTGTTCTTAACAGAAGTTACCCCCAAAATACTTACCATATTCTGAAAGTTTTACTGATTTCACTGACCTGATTTCTTTTTAACAGATTTATTTTTTCTCACCTTCCTTATTATCTGACTCCACATAGATGATCAATTATTCTCTTTAAATCTTTGTCCCTATCATGTTTCTTACATACTTTTGTTCTTTTTTAAAAACCTGTATCTATCAGACTATTGAATTGTAAGATTTGAGCTGACCCTACTTGTCCTAGTAAGAAATCATCTGGAAGGGTTCTTCTTCCAGTAGAATCTTGAGTTTCCTCTTCTCTTATGCAATGTCTCTGCATCTACACTCCAGATGGCTTATCTAGTCTTGACTCATTATGTTGTCCTGATCTCTGGCTTCTCCTTGTTTTGGGTCTTGAGTACTTATTTAGTATTCTGTCTCAACCTCTAGTCTCTGTACTTTCTGGATCTAATCTAGCTTATAGCCCACTGCAATTTTTATACATTACTCCATGATAGTTTTAAAAAAATATTCCATATCACTTGGCTTTCTTAAGTAATCACATGGCATACAAATTAATTTAGAAGTTTTCATAATTCTCTTGTTAAGTAATTTTTATAATAGAAAATTAATGTTAGATGCAAAACTGCTCTTTCCTCTTTTGGAGATTTGTTATTAAGGCATCGATTTGTATCCTTATCTTTGTATTTCCTTTCTGGAAGGCAACATTATAAAAAACTCTTATTGGACAGTGATAAGTTTCCCTTTGCCATTCCATAGGAAGTCATATGTCCCAGGCATGGATCCCAAATTTTAGTTTGTGTTCTGACTTGTTCACCCAATATAAACTCATATCAGATTATCTGGGAGTCCCCAAAGATCACACTGCTATTATCTAAACTCTGTTGTAGAATTCTAGGGTTGACCTCAGTGGGTGTGATTGGATAGGGAAACTTCTCATGACTCTTAATTTTTAGACTTCATCTTAGTGCTGCTATCCATTTGAACAAAATCAATCAAAATGAAGCATTGATTTTTTTTAAAAAATATTTTTAATTTATCGAATCAAACAAATTTTCCCATAACATAGTAGCAAAAAAAAAGATTACAAATGAAACTGTAAATCTACTGTGCCCAACTTGCTATTCCCTTAAAATATAAATTGAATTATAATGTAAATTTTTTCTCCCCCATCTTAGAGATGGCTACCAACAGACATAAACAGATATATATTTGTAAAATTATTTTACAGATACTTCTATTTATCAGTCCTTCCTCTGGAAACAGATACCATCTTTATGACCTTTATAGTTAATTTGAGTATTTATAACAGAGAAAAATAACTTATTCACTCAGTCATTCTTTAAACAATATTGGTGTTACTATGTACAATGTTCTTTTGGTCGGTTCATTTCACTATTAATTTTTTATTCAAGCTTTTTCATTTTCTTCTAAAATTACTATTTATCATTTCTTATACCACAGTGGTATTCCATCACAATCATATGCCACAACTTGTTTAACCATTCCCCAATTGATATTTACTAAAAAATAAGGCAAAAGCAATAATAATCATCATTAAATTTACTCAATACAAGACAAAAGCAGGAATAATCAAAAATATAATTTAATAATTAACCTGTGTCATCCTTTCCTATTACTGCATGTAGAATTTGTGGTGGAAAATGAGCACAGAAATTTAGCAGGTGGGTTCATGAATGGGGAAATTAATGAGTCAAGGGAAACTCAATTCCTGACAACATGTTTTGATGTCATTAGTCTTTTCAGGAAAAAATTATATCATGCAAAACTGCTTTTCTTCCAGATGTACCTCTTCTGGTCCTCAGTCATTCTTTTGCTGGGCAAAGATCTAATGCTCTTTAGTTAATTAAACAATGATAACTTCTTTTAGCTCATTCTACAAGGTGCTGAAGAAGTGTTGTGGTATATTAGTGTGGTGGGAGAGAGGAGAAAAAAAATCAATATTTCATTTATCCTATTACTTGTAGCTTCCTTAATCCAGAAAAAAAAACAAAACTCAAAGTTCATTAGTTTGCCTCTCAGGATAATCCAGTGTTGCCCTCACAGCTCGTTTTCAGACAACAGAATTTTGCTTTTTTCATCTTAAGCTTCTGGTACAGAATCTCTTTTCTAATAATCACAGCTCAGAAAAAATTGATGCAAAGCTTGTTTCCCCTCCTATTTCTCCCTCTTAAACCATAGAGCAAAATAGAGAGCAACCAGTCACCCCTAGTTACCCCTGTCTTAGGCTGTAAATGGTTCGTCATAGCAATAAGCTAGACATCTCTGTACATCATTCCAGCATTCAGCTCTCCTCTGGTCAAAGAACTCTCAGCTGACCAAACCTTTCTGCCAGCCAAAATGCAAAGCTAAGCCTCTCTTCCAATCAGCAGGCTTTCAGCTCATAGGCGTATAGAGTCAGAGTCAGCTGTGTAGCCTTCTCTATCTGCTGTTCCGTGTAATTCTTCCTCTGCTCAATTGCCTTGTCTTACCCCCCCCCTTTTTTCTTTTCTTCTCTTCCATCTTCTCTTCTTTCCTTTTTTTAAACTCCATTCCTCTACATCTTTTTTTCTCTGGCTTCTTATATTATTTAGTCCTTAAAATCAGGGCTTCCCGAAGGGAAGTGATCATTTTTACCTTGTGAAGTAAAACTGAAGAAATTCGCCTTTCTTTCAGGAATGATTCTAGTAATGTACATATAATTTTCCCATAGTCTCCAAATAAGCATTTGATTTAGTTTATTAATTATAAACTTCAGAAAACATATTTCCATGTTTGTCATATTTTGCAAAAAATCAGACCAAATAGGGAAAAAACATGAGAAAGGAAAAAAAAAAAAAACCCTAAAAGTGAAAATACTATGCTTCCATCCACATTCAGTCTCCATAGTTATCTCTCTGCATGCAAATGGCTTTTCCATCCTGTGTCTATTTTAATTATCTTCAATCACCACACTGTTGAAAAGAGCCAAGTCCATCACAGTTATTATCACATAATCATATTGTTATTATGTACAATGTTCTCTGGACAATCCCCTTAATTTATCTTAACCTCATTTACCATTTTCAAGAATTATATTTTATTATTTTTTTAATCTGCTTCTGAATATTCTCTATCTTCTTTTTTAATTATAGCTTTTTATTTTCAAAATATATACTTGGATAATTTTTGATATTTACCCCTACAAAACCCTATGTTCTAATTTTTCTCCCTCCCTTCTCCCCCTCAGTCAGCAAGTGATCCAATATATGTTAAATATGTGCATATATCTTTATACAATTATCATGCTGCACAAGAAAAATCTGATCCAAAAGAGAAAAAAAGATATGAGAAAACAAAATGCAAGCAAACAATACAAAACAGTGAAAATACTATGTTGTGATCCACATTCAGTTCCTCCTGTCCTCTCTCTGGGTGCAAATGACTTTCTTCATGATAAGACCATTGGAACTTGTCTGAATCACCTCATTGTTGAAGAGAATCACATCCATCAGACTCGATCATCATATAATCTTGCTATACATTGCATATATGATGATCTCCTACTTCTGCTCATTTCACTTAGCATCAGTTCATGTCAGTCTCTCCAGGCCTTTCTGAAATTATCCTGCTGGTTGTTTCTTGCAGAACAATAATATTCCATAACATTCATATGCCATAACTATTCAGACATTCTCCATTTGATGGGCATCCACTCAGCTTCCAGTTTGTAGTCACTACAAAAAGGGCTGCCACAAACATTTTTGCATACGGGTCCCTTTCCCTTCTTCAATATATCTTTAGGATACAAGCCTAGAAGTAACACTGCTAGGTCAAAGTTTGATAACTTTTTGAGTATATGCCAAATTGCTCTCCAGAATGGTTGAATTCTTTCACAGTTCCACCAACAATGTATCAGTGTCCCAGTTTTTTCACATCCCCTCCAACATTTATCATCATTATCTTTTCCTGTCATCTTAGCCAATCTGAGAAGCATATAGTGGTACCTGAGTTGTATTAATTTGAATTTCTTTGATCAATAATGGTTTAGAGCACTTTTTCATGATTAGAAATGGTTTCAATTTCTTCATCTGAAAATTACCTGTTCATGTCCTTTGACCATTTATCAATTGGAGAATGGCTTGAATTCTTATAAATTTGAGTCAATTCTCTATATATTTTAGAAGTGAGGCCTGTATCAGAATCCTAGAATCCAAAATTTCCCTAGTTTATTGCTTCCTTTCTAATTGTGTTTGTACAACACCTTTTTAACTTTATATAATCAAAATTATCCATTTTTCTTCTTTGGCCACAAATTCCTTCCTTTTCTACTGATCTTAGAAGTAAACTATCCTTTGGTCTTCTAATTTGCTAATAATATACCTTTTTATGTCTAAATCATGAATCCATTTTGACATTATCTTGGTATATAGTGTGAATTCCTAGTTTCTGCATATTAATTTCCAATTTTCCCAGCAGTTTTTGTCAAATACTGAGTTCTTATCCCAAATTTTGGGTTTGTCAAATACTAGATTATTATCTCTACCTTCTTAAACTGAAGTTTGGATCTTCTATAGGGTCTTGTAAGTGAATATGGGGGTTGCAAAATGATTCATCATCAGTAAATGTTAGTTTTATAAATCTATTTTATATACCTTTTTACCCGGGCTCACATAAAAATTTCTTGGTTAAAAAATCGCAAGTAGAAAAAGTTTAAAAAGGCCTGTTCTAGTTAATTTTTTGAAATATGACACTTCCATACAAATCTCTTTCATCTCTCATTTGATTAATTTTTTCAACATTACAAAAAAAGAAAAATTTGGCAACCAGCATGGTAGTATCTTTATTAGGATCCATTGGATAATAATATTTTATTTTAATACTTTATTTTAATAACTCTTCTTTTTGCTTCCTACTTTAGTAAATACTTTCTTTTTTAAATAAATACTTTCTATGTTATTTTACTTTCAATAAGCAAGTAGCTATCCTCCTTCTTCATCTCCCACACCTCCCCATGCATTCTGAGAAGAAAACAACAAAATTATGTGTAGTAAAGCAAAAAATAGTAATAACAAAGTCTTCCACTTGGCTTTTTAAAATCTATCTCCTTCCTACTTTTTATGTTTTACTCTCCTTTCAACATGTTGTATAACTGACCTATTTGTTGGTCTTCACACAAAACACTCCATTTCCTCCTTGTCTTTGTTTGGGTTGTCCACCAGGCCTGCCATGTTCTTTTTACTTGAATTCACCATTTAATTTGCCTGATTTTCTTCCAAACTGCTTAAAATTTACCTTGCTCTGGCATCCTTTTCTAATCCTGACCTTTTTGTATCTTCTGAGATTATATTCTATCTATTCTAAATAAACTTGTTTTATTTTCATATTTGTCTCTTATTAAAATAAAAACTTCTTGAAGTTTAACAGAGATTATTTTTGTCTTTGTTTTCTCAGATCATTTCACAGTGTTTGGTCCGTATTAAGTATTTAATGAATGCCTATTAACTAAGCGACAAAAAATAAAAAATAAAATCAATCAGCCATAAATCTTTCTGAGAGTTGTTGTAGACAATTATCAAATGGTGTTGCTTAGGTCTATTGACAAGATGGTTTCTAATATTAGTTAGTTTCTCATTTTACTAGATAACATTTTTTCACTCCCTGATCATCTCTTATTACATGAATCAATAAATTAATGTGTCAAATACTGGGCTAATTGCTAGAGATACAAAAAGAGGCAAAAGATAGTTCCTGTTCTCAGGATCTTACAATCTGGTAGGGGAGACAACAAATATATGCAAATAAGCTATATATAGCATAAAAATATACTGTATAAACAGGAAATAATTAAAAGAGCGAAGGCACTAGAATTAAGAAGGATTTGAAAAGCCATCCTGTGTACAAGATGGGATTTTATGTGGGATTCAAAGGAAGCCAATAAAGAGAGAACACTCCAGACATAGGAAACAAGTTTGTTGTTGTTTTTCCTCTCTTCTGGAAGAGAACCATGACTTCAGGGAGGCGATGCTATGACATGCAAGTGAATTGGATTTAAATGAGAAAGGATAGAGAGAATTCCTAGAATAGAGAGAATATAGTTTGTTAGAATAGTCAGAAGACCAAGGTCACTGAGGGAAGAGTTCATGGCAAGAAGTAAGGTCCATTTTGTTTTTCTTCCCAGGTTATTTTTACCTTCTAAATACAATTCTCCCTGTGCAACAAGAGAACTGTTTGGTTCTGCACACATATATTGTATCTAGGATATAGTATAACATATTTAACCTGTGTAAGACTGCCTGCCATCTAAGGGAGGGGGTGGAGGGAGGGAGGGAAAAAGTTGGAACAGAAGTGAGTGCAAGGGATAATGTTGTAAAAAATTATCCAGGCATATATTCTGTCAATAAAAAGTTATTTTAAAAAAAGAAGGTGCAAAAAGACCAGGAAGGTAAGAGGGAGCTAGGTAATGAAGGGATTTGATCATAGTCATCTTTCTCACTTTGTCATATTCAGCCTCCCATACTTACAATCACTCTTGAATAGATGACAGAAAAAAATATTCAAGAGGCAGAAACCTAGATGTCAGTTTGAAAGTTTGCATTCTTTGAGCCTTTGCAGTGTTTGATCTCACTGGCATTGGAATTATTTCAAAGAAGAAAGATCTATTAGAGACCTCTCTCTCATCCCCTAGCATGATAGTAAGTAGAAGAGGATAAAATTTATGGGGGAAGGGGAAAATGATAAAAGAGAATGAGACTAAGAGAGAGAGTAGTCAAAAGCAAAACAGTCTTTTGAGTAAAAATAGGATAAAAATTGAGATTAAACAGAAGAAAAAGTTAGAGGGAAATACACAGTAATCATAACTATAGAGGTAAATGGAAGAGTTAATTCATCAAATGGAAGCCGAAAGCAGGATAAATTAGAAAGTATAATTCAATAGCATTTGTTTACAGAAAATACATTTGAAACGGAAAAATACATAAAGACTTGAAAGAAAGGACTGGAGCAGAGTTTAATATATTTCAGCTGAACTTTAAAAAAAATCAATCTCAAAAAAAAAGCAAAAAAATTTAAAAGAAATAATCAGAGCAATTATTTACTAAAAAGTTTCATAAGCAATGAAGTAATATCAAAAAAATTTACAAGCTTCTCTGATAAAGATCTTGTTCCTCAACTATATAGGAAATTGAGTCAAATTTATTTTAAAAATAAGAACCATTTCCCAATTGATAAATGGTCAAAGGATATAAATAGTTTTCAGAAGAAGAAATGAAAACTATCTCTAGTTATATGAAACAGTACTCTCAATAACTATTGGTTAGAGAAATAAAAATAAAAACAACTAGGAAGCATAGCTTTATACCTACCAGAAATAACAAATGCTGGATAAGATAAAGGTATGTAGGTACAGAACCTGTTGGTGGAATGGTAAACTGGTCTAATCATTCTAGGAAATTATTTAGAACTTAGATCTAAAATATATAAACTGTACTTGCCTTTTATCCAGAAATAACACTACTAAGTCTATATTCCAAGAAGATAAAAGGAAAAGGACCAGTATCTACAAAAATATTTACAGCAGATTTTTTTTGTGCTGGTAAAGAATTTGAAATGAAGGGGGTGCTTATTAGTTGGGGAATAATTGAACAAGTTATGGCATATGATTGTGTTAGAGTGCTATGTTAGTATAAGAAAAATTATAATGGTGGTTTCAGGAGGAAAAAAAAAAGATTGACAAGACTATATATGAATTGATGTGAAGTGAGAAGAACCAAGAGATCATTGTGCTGAGGAAGAGTAATGTTTTTACGATAATCAACTGTGAAAGACCTGGCTATTCAATACAATAATCCAAGACAATTCTAAAGGATTCATAATGAAATGCTGAGTTCAAATTAAAGTTTAATTTTTTTTGCATTTTCATTTGACAATCTGGCTAATATAGAAAAGCATTTTGTATGATTGAACATATATAATTACTATATTGCTTGTCTTTGTAGTGTCTTGAAGAGGGAACAAATTTGGAATTCAAATTGTAAAAAGAAAGAATATTTAAAATAAGTAAATAACAAATTGGGGGAAATATTTTTTAGCATTTATTTAATATTTTTATTTTTCTCCAATTATCTATAAAACAATTTTTAACATTTCGGGGTTTTTTGAAACCTTAAGTTCCAAATTCTCTTTCTCTACTCTTCCCCTCCTTTGAGGTTTTTTTTTTAAATTTAATTTATGCTTGTAATCCCCACCAGTGTTTTATACATATAGGCCCTCAGTGTTTCTAGAAATAGTAGATAGTGGTTGTTTAGCTCTTCTATTTGTTTTTATCTTAATTCTCTATGAAAATTTCAATCAAAAGCTGATCAAACATAACAACAAATGATTTTATCTTTGACTAAAGAATTGCTATGGTTGTTAAATTAAGAATTCCTATTATTGGCGTTTGATATAATGTCAAATAAAGTCTAGTGGATATAGAAGTCTTAATGTCTGACCCTAAAGATGCAAACAATTCCTTCCCTGTTGCTGTTTTTCCCTCATTTTTAGTTCTGCTTCAAAATATTTTACTGTCTTTTAATTGTATAATTTCATTATATATCAATTGGATAATTTCAAGTATAGCATGGTGTTTTGGTTTTAGAAAAAAATTATTTTAAAAAAAGAAAATTATTGTCACTTGAAGGTAAAATAGATTCATTTAAGTAAAATCTTATCTAGAAATTGCATACCTTATAGCTAGATAGTACTTTATTAAACAGTGTCCCTCTGCCAGATTTTATTAATGGCATAAACTGTACTGAATTGTGATTTTACAACTACTATATTAAGAAAGATGAAGAAGAGTATCCTAGGAAGGAAATGACTAGTAATTGTTCTTTAAAATTTCAATTTCCTAGACTATTTATCTCTTTCAACCTAGTGAGAAAGTTTCTTCAGTAGCTGCCAGATAACTTTAGGTGTGACTTTATTCATCCAACTGACATTATAACCTGTATTTAATGCCTATGTGCATTATGAAATAGTATGAAAAAATCTGTTTAGTGATGAACTATCTAAAAAATACTGATGAATTATCTAGTATTGAAAGAGATATATGTATTTAAATAGCATACACTAACTATCAATGTAATAATAAAATTAGAACTAGTTATTTCACATTTAATATGATATCTAAATGAGTTTAGGTTAAACACAAGAAAAAATTACTTAAAAAGAGTTCAATTCATTTTATGAGTTGGGAAGGATACATTTTGCTTAAGTTGTTTTAAAAATTGGTTTATTATACACATAATCTGTTTCTCATTTTTAGTATTCCATGCCTTTTTATACAGTATAATATGTGAGGAGATCTCACTGAATATTTACAATAATGAATACATTTATTGTAAAGCCTGTTAAACTGTTAGAATGTAAGCAGGAAAACCAATGATGAGACCGTTGCAGCTGTCTAGGACAGATGAAAGCATGAACTAGAATAGTGGCCATATGAACATAATTAAAGGGACCAACAAAATGATATATTTTAGAATAGTACTTTTAAGACTTTGGCATAGTTTGACTTTGAGAAGAGGGACAGAAAAGTGCTAATGACGATTCCAACTTAGTTGATTAAATGGGATAATTATCCCTACAGTAAGAATTAGAAAAATTTGAAAGAGTAAAAATTAAATGAAATGCAAGACTATTTTTTCTCAAGCAATTCACAATCTTAAGAGAGGAGACATTCTGAAAATAGCTATTTTAAATTTTTTAACTTTTTTATTTAAAATTTTTAATAATAGATTTTTATCTTCAAAATACATGCAAAGATAGTTTTCAACATTTACTTTTGCAATTATGTTCCAAATTTTTCTCCCACTCCCTTCCCTAGAAAGCAAGCAATTCAATATAGGTCAAACATGTGCAATTCTTCTAAACATATTTCCACATTTATCATTCTGCACAAGAAAAATTAGATCAAAAAGGAAAAAAAAAAAGAGAGAAAGCAAGCAAGCAAACATTAAAGGTGAAAATGCTATGTTGTAATCCACATTCAGCCTCTTTCTAGATGCATATGGCTCTCTCCCTCACAAGTCTATTGGAATGGCCTGAGTTACCTCAATGTTGGAGAGAGCCAAGTCTATCAGAATTGATCATTGTATGATCGTGTTGCTTTCTACAATGTTTTCTCTTGTTTCTCTCTCCAGACCTTTCTGAAATCATTCTAACACAGGTATGGTTTAAACAGGCCATATACTGGGCAAACCATAGATAAACTGAGAGGGAAGGCATTAAGATTAAGAAAATGTGAAAAATTGGAGGGGGGATTCTTTTTTGTGTTTTATTGAAGGTTGGACCTTAGCTGAGAGGGGCTGTTGGGTAGTTAAAGTAGTAGAGCACTGCATCTAGAATCAAGAAGACTCATCTTTCTGAATTTAAATCTGGCTTCAAACACTAAACTAGCTTTGTGTCGCTGAGCAAATCACTCAATTCCATTTGCCTCATCATAAAATAAGCTGGAAAACTACTCTAGTATCTTTGTCAAGTGAATGTCAAATGGAATTATGAAGAGTCAGCCATGACTGAAAAATGACTCAATAATAAACAGCATGTTACCTGAGACTTGAGGAAATTAGGAGACAGAGAGGAAGAAAGAGATTTCTAAGCATGAGAGATGAAGAAAATATTCCTGGATAAAGCTTTACAAGGTATCAGATTTGAGGAACATAGCATTGAGGACTATCCTGCAAAGGAGAATGTGAAGGAACATTCAGGTTGAAGAACCAGGAGAGAGAACAGAGTGAAGGAAAGAAAGGGAGGAAAAAGTATCCAGAAAAAGCGGGTGGTGAACAGTGGCACAATATGCAGAACTCCCAAAGTACTTTGCAGTTAAGAGATTTGTTGGTAACCTTGGATAGAATAGTACAGTAGAGGTGCAAATCTTGAAGTATTGCATTACAAAGGTGAAAAAGTATATGGAGCATAAAGAGTTGTCACCGAGTGTATAACTTTCCGAGAAGCTCATTTATAAAAGGAAGAACAAATATAGGATAATAATTTGAGGTGATAGAAAGGTTATGAAAATGTTTGTTTAAGGAAGGGGGAAAGCCTTGGGAGATTTTTAGACAGGAGGGAAAGAAGCTGGAGAGATTGGAATTGGGAGAGGGGTTATAATTGGGTCTGCACCAGGTATACTCTACACTTCTTATATTAAAACCTTTGCAAACTTTAAAGTATTATATAACTGTTTATTTACTTTTAGCTGTTATTGTGTTATTTATTAAAACAAATGAGAGTATAAATGTTTAGAGAAGATCATCCAACTGAGTGGTCAGAGTCCATCAAACTTATTTGGTAGCAGGACCAGGACTAAAAGTCTTGTTTCCTAACAAATGAAGGAGGGGGATGGACTCTAGACTCTGTTATTTCAGGTCTTCATTGTGGCATTTTTAACCTCTCCCAAACCTTTATATGGAATATGAAGTTATTTATTTCTATTGTAGAAACTACTGACCAAAATACAAGTTTTTTCAGCTATACTCAGAAAAAAAGGTAAAAGCAGCATTGTACCTTATACTCTTGTAGCATTATAGGCAGATGAATTGCTTTGACGGAAGAAGGCGTGTACAAGTGAAATTATAGGAAAGTAGAAAAAAATCGTTAACTTGTTGATAACAAGAAAAATTATCAAATTTGAACATTTGCAAAACTGATCATTAAAATAGAATGTGATTCTTTCGTAGAAGAACAAATTTGAAATAAAAAATAGTCTTAATGATAACTAGATTTAGAATAATAACCTATAATTATTTTAAGATAGAATAACATGTTCATAGTAAGTTTTCCCTTGGGAAAAGTAGTGGTTATCAATTTGTTATGTTTTACTGTATATTTTCATTTAGATATAAAATGAGTTCCAGATAAAACTTTGTCATGGAATCCTATATCATTTAAAATGCTTTTTCTAGCATCTGTATCTTTTCTCCAATACAAGACCATGGGTTTTATATGATAGTTAATTTTTTATATATAAAATATTCATGAAAGCCTATAATATTTTTGAAAGATTTGTCTAATATCAGTAAATGTAAAGACTATTTTCCTTAAAATGTAAAAATATGCTTACTTTAAAAATATGAGCTATGTCTGCTATTCTTCATATATAGGAATAACTTATCTGACCCAGTATCAGTAAATAATGTACTTCTGGATTTAGGAGGGAATGGTGATAGGTTGTCCTGAGCTATTCACACTCTGTTGCTCAAACTACCTTGTGAATAATGATTTATATTTGTAAGACAGCTGGTTGAGTTTTAGAGTACAGTTTGTAATCATAGAACAGAGTTTTTACTGTGCCAAGTTAACTAAGCCGTATGAGGCTTGAATCTGTAACCCTGGCCTCATTAGCACTATCTACCTTCTATAAACTTATACTCTAATAATGAGATTAGGAGTATGACTTACTTCAAAGCAAAGAACCGAACTCTACTTTTGTTGTTAGAAGTAATGAGTAAACAGAGAGATAGTTTGGAAGGGAGAATTCATATGGCTTAATCCATATAATTGGGCAAGTTTTCATGTTACATATTTATGTTTAATTCTTTGAATTCGGTGTGTGTGTGTACACACACACACACACACACACACATATATATATATGTGTGTGTATATATATGTATATATTTATATATGACAGTCTCTTCAGTAGTTGTAAGTAAATTGTTTAATTTTTTATTCTCATAATATTGAAGAATAAATCAGATTCCATTTGTAATTATCCCAGTGAAACCATAAAATTGTTCTAATGGAGTTCAGTTTTATTTATAAGGACAGTAAAAACTGGTTTATTTGGTAACCAGGGCCTGGTATTCTCAAGTATCCAAGAACAAAGTAAAGGACTGCTGAAATTGTTAAGTTTTAATTCAATTCAGCAATATTTATTCAGCAATTATACCTGCAAGTCACTTGTCAAGGTGCTACAAATAAATAAAAAATATGATCAGTCTTTACCTTGAGGAAACTCATAGTCTAATAAATGTTCCAAGACATGTAAAGAGTATTCTATCAGTTGGAATGTGGGAAGAAGCAAGGGGGAGGAAGGAGTCTGGACAGAGCACTAAGAATATATGAAGCGGAGAATCTGAGAAGACTCTAAGGGGAATTAGCCCCTAACCTAGGATTAGAAGAGAAATCATTCAACAAGACTTGTTATAAAGTTCTCCCTATGTGTTTGCCACTGCTGGAATCTGAAAGTAATAGATTAAAAAGTGGCATAGTCCCTATTTTCAAGAAACTTAGTTCTATTGTGGAGGATATACTGTATAAATTGGAGGGTCATTGTGGGATATTTACTAAATAAATGGCTGTTGGAAGAGGCTGTAATGATTGAAGGAATCGAAAAGGAGGTGGCCCATGAGCGTAATCTTGAAAAGATAGAAGTGGTTCAAGAAGTTGGGAAAAAGAACCTTCTATTTCCTGAGAATTAGGCAGAGTCAGCCAAATTCAGAGTCTGTGAGAGGGAATAACATATAATCATGCTGGAATTGAAATGACCAACAAAGGATTTCATATTTTCCTAAAGGCAAAAGAGAGCTAATGACTGAAGCTTCTTTAGCAAGAAAGTGACATTGTAAGACTGGCAGCTTTGAAATAGCAACTTCGTGATCGTGTTGAGAATGGATTTACGTTAAGAGAGATTTATTGACAAGAGATGTATTTGTGTTCATTACAGTATCTACTATGTACCAGGAATGATATTTACTGCTTTACAGATATTGTTTCATTTGAGAGATTAGGAGACTATCACAGAAGTTCTAATGAGAGGTAATAAGAGCCTGAACTAAGATAGTTATGGTATGAGTAAAAAAGGAGGGGGAATTGGCATTTGTTTATTTATTTATTTATTTACTTACTTATTTTTTAGGAGTTTTTGTTTTTATTTTGCAAAATACGTGCAAAGATAGTTTTCACTAATCATCTTTACAAAACCTCATGTTCCAAATTTTTCTTTTAGATTGCAATTCTTCTAAATATATCTCCACAATTATCATGTTGTACAAGAAAAATCAGAACAAAAGTGAAAAAAATAATAATGTGAGAAAGGAGGAAAAAAAGCAAAAATCAAATAAACAAACAATAGCAGCAAAATAGATGAAAATACTATGCTTTGACCCACACTCAGTCTCCATAGTTCTCTCTCTGGATGCAGATGGCACTGTCACAAATCTATTGGAACTGTCTTGAATCCCCTCATTGTTGAAAAGAGCCGAGTCCATCAGTTGATCATCCCATAATCTTTTTGTTGCTGTGTATGATGTTTTCTTGGCTCTACTCATGTCACAGCATCAGTTAATGTGTGTCTTTACAGGCTGTTCTAAAACCAGCTTGCTCTTCATTTCTTATAGAACACACACTATAATTTATGCAGCCATTCCCTAGCTGATGGGTATCCACTCAAAAAGAGTTGTGATAAACAGTTTTGCATATGTGAGTTCTTTTCCCTTTATTTATGATCTTTTTGGGATACAGACCCAGTAGAAACACTGCTGGATCAAAGGCTATGCACAGTTTAATAGCCCTTTGTGCATAGTTCCAAATTGTTCTCCAAAATGGTTAGATCAATTGGCAGCTCCACCAACAATATATTAGTGTCCCAATTTTTCCTCTTCTATGGGATGTGTATTTAAGAAGTAAGTTAGCAGCTGATTGAACTTGGTATGGAGAGAATGAAAGGGAGAGGATTTCTGAGTGAAAGTGAAGAGTGGAGGATAGCCCTAGGGTTGTAAACTTGGGTACCTAGAAATAAGGCTGTACTTTGACAAAATTAAGTAAGTGAGAATGTAAAGGGAAAGATAATGAGTTCTGTTTTAGATATGTTGAGATGTCCCTGGGACATTCAGCAGGCAGCTGGAAATCAGGCACTAGAATTCAGGAGATGCATAGATTCATCTGCAAAAGAGGTATAAGTTAAAAGATTTCAAATGGCAGAGAGGATGGGAAGACTAGCTCTGAGGCATGGTCTGTAAGAATAAGATATGTAAGAGAATGAGATTGAAGAACAGCCAAAGTTTGGGGGCAATATAGGATCTGAAATAGTAGACAATAAAATAAGGTAGAATAAACATGTTAGATCTCGATTGTGGGGAACTTTAAATACCAAGCTATTGCTTTTATTCAGTTGTCATTCAGAGGTCATTAAAGAATTTAGGGCAAGTGGATAACAGAAGATTATATTGGCATCCCAATAAAGTATGGATTAAAGGCAGTGAAATGAGTTAAGAGATTCTTAAAATAACCCAGATAAATGGAATCTTGAACTTATAGCAGAGTGAGTAGAAATAAATAGATAAAAGTAAGTAATACTGTGGTCATAGAAGCAAAAGGAATTGAAATTTGATTGGATGGAAGAAATGTTGAAGAGGGGAGTCAGGTGACTTAGGAAGCTTGGAGGAATAGACTGTGGGATGAGCTGAATTTTGAATTTGAATTTGAGATGTATATTGGAAATTTGGTAGTTTTACTTATGCTTATATAAAATTATTGTGCTGGGGTTCTACTTGGCAAATTAAATATTATAATTTTATAACACATGTGAGTAGTATTACATATATCACAAAACCATGACTTAACCTACTTCATACAAGTATACAAACACTGGCTCATAATAAGTGCATTATAAATTATGATTGACTAAAATAATTAGACAAAACTAAAATCTAAAATCCTCTTTTCTAAATGCTCTCTTCTGTAGAAACCGGAGATTGCTGAATATTTCTATAATTCAATAATGAGAAAGTCTTAACAACAAACAAATAATAGCAGCTTACATTTATGTAGAACTTTAAGATTTTCAAAGTGCTTTTTATCCACTCTCTTGTGATTTTCAAAACATTTCAATAAATGTGTAAGCCAGATGATTCAAAGATAAAAAGGTGAGGAAAACAAATGTCATTGAGGTAACTCATGATAGGCCAACCTATCAACCTAGTTGTATCTAGTCTTTTTCCAATATTGACCCTCCTAGACCTTACAAAGCATTTCCTTCACACAGTTGTGTATTAATGTTACATTTCATATAATCTCAATCTTGTTTTGTTTTTACAGTTCTTCTTTACGAAGTGTTTCATCTACATCATCAAGACCTTCTAAAATATGTTTGGTGTGTGGGGACGAGGCTTCGGGATGTCATTATGGGGTGGTGACCTGTGGCAGCTGCAAAGTGTTCTTCAAAAGAGCAGTGGAAGGTAAATGTTCCTGTGCGTGTTTCCTTTCTACTTTTTTCCATCATGTGTAACATTTTTGTGTAGTAAAATCTTTAGCATTATAGAAAAGCCTTTAGATACAGTTTTTGAAGTAATTTGTCAGCAGCGAATATACCATCTTACCTGAAATCCACCTGGAAATTTCCTGTTGCACAATCCTTAAAGGACAAACTTTTAAACAGTTAGCTTTGATCAGCTTGTCAAAAGTATTTCTTTTGGTTCATCCAAGTTCCTTGAAAAGAGGGAAAATGCATTTCCCTCAAACTATATCTTGATTGAATGTAATATTATTTGAATATGACTATGCCAATGATTCTAGTATCATAGCATTTTAAGCTGCTTTTCTTGTTGTACATGAGTCTTAAAAGCCAGAACTTAACTGTATTTAGTCAGCAAACATGCTTTCTCTTTAGTATGACCACCATTCTACTGAAAGAACTAGATCATCAGAAGGACAGTAACAGTGGTTAAGGTTTTATTAAGTTTTTTAGAGGCAAATGAAAATAGATTAAAGTCCATATTTCATATAAAGTAGTTCAACAATAAAGTTGCAGAACCCAAGTGCATGTTTGGTTGAGCATAAATATTTCTTCTTTTCTTAGTTATCTAGCAGTTCTTCAAGGGCTGCTTCAAGTAAAATACCTAGTAAGAACTAACTTTCACAGATTAGTATTTATAATAATCTTAGATCCTAGAATTAGAATGAGAAGGAATCAGATTATAGGATCATAGAATTAGGGCTGGGAGGTGATCTATTCTAATCCCCTCATTCTACAGATGAAGAAACTAAAGTCCAAAGACATTTTATCAAGTTATTACTTGATCATGATCTTTGCAGCAAGAAATAGGGCTGAGATTCAAAAGAAAGTCCCTCTGGATACAAATACAGTACTCTCTTCACAGTTCTGGGTTGTCTCCATTTTATCAAGGAGAAATAAATTCTTAAAATCTTGTATATTTTATCCAGATTTTTCTCATTTCTAAATCATGGTTGCTACTTGGTAATTAATTAGCACAGGATTGATGACTGATCTTTAATAAAAGAATAATTAAATGTTTCTAACTATTCATGAAAATATGTATTATGAGTAGTAGAAGCATTCCTGTACAATTAGAGCATGTCTTCTCTAAGAAGATCAATATTAAGACCTTTTGAGTCTTGATTTTTCTTAAAGTTCTCAAGAAAATATATTGTCTCTTTAAAGACCAGAGAGAATTTACATTTTTAGTCTTGAGTTTAAGAAAGAGACAACACAGTAATACTATTTTGTTAATGAGAGAAATTTATAATGAAACTTTTTCATTGTTTTAAGGTCAAATTTTCTGCTGAAATAAGGTAAATATATTTCTGACAGTCCCCTATTTCTTTTTCTCCATTTCTTATTTCAGTAGATATATTTGAATGTATCTCTTTCCCTTTATTACAGAGGTAGGGGTTAGAGTGTGGAATATGGCATATATTGACAGATGTGGTCCACTTGTTGCTTTTGCTCAAATGCCTTTTTTCGTTTCATATTCTAATTTTTACTATAAGAGGTGGCTTTTTGAAGAGATGAAAGATTTTGGAAATAATTGTGACATAAAGACAAAAAAAATCTACTATTTTTTTAAAAGCTAATTACTCCAGAAAAATATTTTTCCTATAATACATATGGAGAATGAAATACAGAGAGATTAAATGACTTCCTTTAGGTCACAAGACAAAAATGTGTTTGAGATGTAATTAGAACTCACTTTGTTTAATATCCAGTTTATAGTCAAATCCTAGGCTAACTTAAATATGAAATTTACTTCGAGTTCTTTGAAAGAATGGTATTGGATAAATATAAAATTCTATTTTATAGCACACTTTTCAACACTTGTACTCAGTGTGTATGTCTCTCAGATACAACCACCACTGAAAGTTCTGATGGGGAAAGATAAATGGAAATCCATTATGATTTAAAGTAGCATGAATTCGTGAATATATGAAACAAGCCTGAAAGACTATAGTGTCCAAAATCCAGTAAGGAAAGACCAATCATATGTTCCTTTCCCTGCTCAAACACTAAGACTGAGTGAAAGAGATTTGCAAAGCTGTGACATGAAATCACTTTATCTCTTTATCAAGATTTGCAGTTAATCTAAGGATTTTCTCAGATGTGTGTGTAATTGCAGAGTTTTAAGTAGAATCATATATTAGCCAAGCCTACATTATACATCCTTCTAGATTAGAATTTGTGTGTGTGTACATGATATGACCCTTATTGTTTCTAGATGAACTTTATAGAAATAGATTATCCCAAAATAGTCTAGTTTTAAATGTAATTCTAGAGTTTTCTGGTATTCATATATCAGTACTGAGGTGAGATGATTATTTTTAAGCCACCATGATACATTCAGAGAGAAGCCTCTCCTATTTGAGTTAAATGTGTGCTTTTCCCCTAGAAGTATTGTTGTCACATAGATATCTGATGTTGAAGGTACAAAAATTATACTGCAAAATGAAGCTAAATTTTGAAATCATGTTAAGACAAGTTTATTTTAAAAAACTAACCCAGGATGGCATTATGTGATGATATAAATATATAGTTATCTGCTCTTGAGATATGTTTTTATAGCAAAAAGAAATCGTTTTCAGTGATCTAATCTAAATTTCTTAAGAGACCATTTATTCAGTATGATAGTCACAGCCCCATAACTAAAACACAAATCGCATGATTGAAAACCACATGGACAACACAGAATAAATTTCTGTTTTACAGAATAAATAAAGTCGCAAAAATTATTTGATGGATTTTTGAGTCCTCATGATTCACCATTTCTGTGAGATTGACCAAAATTCAACAGACATTTATTAAATAATTATCAGCCAGTCAATAGGAATTGATTAAGTTCCTCTTATATGGCATGTACTATGTAAGGCAGAAGTAATACAAAGACAAAAATTATCCCATTCCCCTCTCCCAAGGAGTTTATATTATTGAGAGGGGCAGCATGCACATATATAACTGCATATAGAATAAATATATAACATACACACATATATATATATATTCATATGTATGCATACAAGATAGACACACAAAATAAATACAAGGTAATTATAGGAAAGGAGAGTCAAGAAGGGCTTCATGGAGAAGACCATTATTTTTCACCTCAGGCTTGAAAGATGTGAGAGATTTTGTAAGGTTGAGGTGAGGAAAGAGTGTATTTCATAGGTAAAGAAAGTCACTGAAAAAGCATAGAGTCAGTAAAGAGCCTCAATTCTAAGGAATTATGCTGGAAAAGGATTGAGGCCAAGTTGTGAAGAACTGAACATTATGTTATATATTATATCTATATCTGTAATCTGTATTTTGGATTCAAGGGCATCCAGCAGCACTTAACACATTTGTATTACAAGTATTGATAGTTTTACTGTGCCTTCTATTATGACAAGATGACATAAAAATTAATTTGGTTTTGCAGTTTGAGCTTGAATCATTGTGATACACTCTGGTGGAGTTTTTGACATAGAAATTCTTCTACAGTGAATCTGTTATTTTCCAATTATTCATTTCTTTGATAGCTTAAGTAATTACCTTTTCAATAGGTAGAATCTCAATGATTTTGCATGTATAGTTTTTGTCTACATTTTAGAGAATCACTTTCAAGTTAATGACATTTTGGGACTTCTCCAGAAGCTTGACATTTTATCATTTGGTATCACACTCTCCATATGGTAAATTTTTCAGTTTTAGAAGTGTTAAGAACTTTTTTTCTCTTCATTTGTATCATTAATTACTTATAAGGGGATTAATTATGTTTAAATCCTGTTATTTATTCTGATAAGGTTTTTTTTTTGCTTTTGAGTTAATATTCATGGTAATTTCTGAGATTATTTTATGATTTGAGATTTTCAGGTTCATATTTTATCCTTTGTTTACTTTTATTTTTTTAGACTATTCTTGTTTCCTTAACTGAAAAGTATATAAATTGCATGTGATGTATTTAGACATTGAAATAGAGCCTAATTATTTAAGTGGTCCAAAGCAACATATCTTTTAAGAAGTTTGTATCCTTAGATAGATTTTTCATCATATAAAATTGGTATTCCAACCATAACCATTAATTATCTCAGAAGTCATTTAATTTGTTGCTTAACTAAAGCATCCGTCACTTTCCTCCCTTAGTAAGTACACCGATCATAAAGTTTCTTTCAGTGCTTCATGGTTAACATTCTGATCATCAATTATGATTTTATTACTCTGTATATCTGAAAGGTATAGGAAATTAGCTTGAATGAATAGTGACATCAGAGAAGCTCTTTGCTTCATATTTCACTTCTGAGAGCCAATACCAAATTCAAATGTATATTTATATGCATGTATCTAGCACCAGTCTCTAAGCTGAATGATAATTCTCTATCTGCATATGGCTACTGGACACATCTATCTAGATTGGTGCTATCCATGCCATTAACTCAGCATACCTCTTTCTCCTAATTTGGTGTCACCTCCCAGAATCAAGAACGTTGAGGAATTATATTAAAAAGAGCTCTGACCTTGTATTTTGAAGAGATAGGATTAAATCTGAGCTCTGCCTCTTATTAATTTTGAGTACTTTGAGTACTTCTCATCTCTAAAATTAAGTTTTACTTGTGTGAAAAATAAGGAAGTTGGATTAGATTATTTCTGTCACATGGGCTCTAAAATTCAGACATTTTTTAATCTTTCTTCCCACTCACTTCTTGTACCTCATCAGTCACTATTGTAATTCATATATATTCTTTCATTTTTAATTAATTGATTGACTGACTCTAAATAGATGCATTTAATTTGTTTTCTTGCCTCTAGACCTTTACTTAATTTGTCCTTCACATAAATGTTAAAAAAATCTTTGTAATGCAGAGGCCTGATTCTGAAATTCCCTTGCTTGGATACCTTTAGTGACTGCCTGTTACCGACATAATGAAATCTCAATCCCTTATCCTTGAATTTAATGTCTTCCAAAGTTGGGATCCAGTTTACCTTTATAGTTGAATTTCACATTATATCATACTTTAATGTATGATTCCAACTAATTGAATCTTTCTCACTCTCTTGCTTTGGTACAAGCTGTCTCCTGTACTTGGATATACCCCTTCCTCTTTTCTTAATGAAATCCTTCTTTTCCTTTAAGGCCCAACTCTGGTACCTTCTCCTCTGTGAATCTTTCTCTGATTCTTCTGTAGCTGAAGACATTTTTCACACATTTTTCTTGACTAGTTTGCAGCTCTCTCTTTCCTGTCACATTCTACCTTATATTTATTAGTGTATACATATCCTATCTCCCCCCGAATAAGTCTAAGCTCTTTGATAGAATGTGTTATTTTATTTTTCATTTTTGTATCACTAGTATCCAGCATGGTAATAGTGCTTTACATGTCTTAGACACTTAATACTTTAAATATTTTAATTAAGGAATTCACATAAGCTTATTTTCTTATGATTTGATTCTTCCTCCACAAATCAAAGGAATATATTTCAGTCTTTGTGCTTCTTACTTATTCTATTTCAAACGTAACTCAGGAAGAATAGCATGCAAACAGTACGTAGATTAGTTTTAGATTTAATTTTAGATCTTTTGAAAGAGATAAGGAGTGGACCTCCTTGAGGCCCATAAAATCTATTTGCCCAAAAACATACAGTATGATGTTTGGTAGAACATTTGAACCCAGGTTCTCTGATTCCATTATCTAGGACTTCAAAAAATACTTAATTATTTAGCTATTCAAATGAATCAGTGAGAGCATGGATTCAGAAATTCTCTTTAATGAAGCAGATCACAGCCCACCCAGCACCATTTTTATTTGTATCCTCCCATCAGTTTATCATCAGAGTCCACTCAATATGCTGAATACCTGTCTTATTTCTCCTGACATCAAGAAATATTTGTTGATTATAATTGTCTATGGGATTTGGAGTTTTTTGAAGTCATATTAAAATTTTCTATTGTGAAATTGAAAGCAAGTTTGGGAAATAAATCATTAGAGAATACTTTGGAAGGAGAAAGCATTTACTTAAAGTAAATTAATGTTTCGTGAAGAGCCTCTCATAGCTTAAAACTCTCAATTAATGTATACTTACTGTGGGAAGTATTGCTTGAAATTTAATAAATACATACCAACAGCACAATTAGATTATTTACAAGGTTGTCTCCTGTTTATGAGAATATTTTTGTCAGCTACTTCACCTTAATACTACCTTTCATAAAATATAAAATGTACTATGCATAAAAAACCTTTTTTAGCTAGTAGAATTTTTTATAAACAAGATTTGAAGTCAAATCTTATCTCTGCATTTATTCTAATATAACCATCTATAAGTCTCCTTACCTTTCTGAAGGAAATGGTTAGACTAGATGACTATAAGGGGCTTTTATAGCAAAATTTTATTTTTCTAGACTTTGTAAAGACTTCCAAATTCATTTTCCATGCACCAGTAATAAACACACAAGATACATACAGCATAAATGAGAGAGAATCTCAGAGGGAATATTGGCATTGGTGAGGGCTTGTTCTTAAGGCAAGGACTAGGGACATCTCATGAAAAATTACCAAGTTGGAAGATGGAGTAACTTGTGAGATGAACAGAAGGTGACCAGAGTTACAAGGTTTTAAAGTAAATGGATAAGCATAAAATGTAAGAAGACTAGAAAGATTGACAATTGCCAGGTTGTGAAGGACTTTAAAAAACAGAAGATTTAATACTTTATCTTAGAAGGAGCAAGGGGCAAATAGTTTGTTGAGTAGGGTAGTGATATGTAAGGTGTGCACTGGAAGATGATCAACAAAGTGAAGCACTGGAGTTGAGAGGACCAACCAACTGGCTCTTTCAGTAGACCAGGCATAATGGTTTTGTAATTTAAAAAAGAGAAATTAAGAGAGATGTTGTGAAGGTAGCAATGACAAAACTCGGTAACAGACTGGATGTGTGGGTTGAGTGAAAGTGAGAAGTCAAGGATGATGAGTTTGATAACTTGAAAAAAGTGAGAGGATACTGCTGTCCTTGATAATAATAAGGAAGTTCAAAAAACAGAATATTGAGAGGAAGGGAGAAGATGCTGAGTTCCATGGAATGTGTCCATGGAATATCCAATTAGAGATGCCCCAGTGAGCATTTGGTGATTCTGAACAAGAGATGAGAATCACAATTGGCCCAAGGAATGTGTTCTAAAGCCAAAGATGGTCCAAGGCATTGGAGAAAAACTGACTAGTGGGTGTGACTTAGAGGAAGATCTTGTAAAAGAAGCTGAAAAAGAGTGGTCAGAAAGTAAAAGGAGAAAAAAACATTTTTAAAAGAACTTAGAAGAGAATGTTCAAGAGAAGAAAATGATTCCCAGTGTTCAAGGCTGCAGAGATCAAGAAAATTGAAAATTAAGAGTTCAATAGATTTGATGATTAAGAGATCACTGTTAACTTTAGAGAGAACAGGTTCATTCATTTAAATGATCAAGTTGAAAGTTTTTTCAGGTTTAATCACTTAAAGGAAGAGAGATTTGGAATAACTAATGGCAATGGATGAAACAAGTGAGATTTTTTTTTAAGGATAAGAATGACAGTAGTATGTTTGTAGGCAGCAGAGAGACAGCCAATACATAGGGAAATATTGAACATTACAAAAGTTTTTTTTTTTTCTGTTGGAGAAGATGGATTAGAATCATGAGTCACAAAGAGTGGTTTGCCTTGGCAAGGAGAAAGACCCCTTGATGTTAACACAAAGACAAAAAGATATAGTGAGAATTCAGGAAGGGAAGACATCTAAGTGATATGAGATGAGGAACTGGAAGGAAGGAGTTCTCAGATAATAGTCCCAGTTTTATTTATTTACTTTTTTTGGATTAAGGTGTAAGATTAGGCCTTCTGCTGAGAGGATGGGGGAGAAGGGTGCATGGAAAGTTCGAAATGCTTTCACCTAGTAACTCTAGTGAGTAGTGAATTCCTTGTGCAGGTATGAAAGAATTGCTTTGATACAGTGAGGGTCCATGTAAAATAATGTAACAATTAGCTGACCAGTCAGTGTGAATTTGTGATTTTCTCCTTAAGGAAGGTAGGCAAGACTGGCCAAGCTTGTAATGATGTATAATAAAGAGATTTTTCTGTCTACAACAGGGGTAAGTGTTGAAAAGATGGGTAAAGAATATCTGAAAATCTGAATGAAAAGTTTTCAATTTATTCTTTAGAAAGTGAGGAGTTTTTGTAGGTGCCTAAGGGTGTGATGTAAAGAAAATAGTTAGGAAAATTGATCTAGAACAGGCAGCTGGGTGGAACAGTGCTGATCCTGGAGTCAGAAGTACTAGGCTTCCTAAATTCAAATCTGACCTCAGACACTTAACAGCTGTATGACCCTGGACAAGACATTTATCCCTGTTTGTCTCAGTTTCCTCACTTGTAAAATGAGCAAGATAAGGAAGTGGCAAACCACTCTAGTATCTTTGTAAAGAAAATCCCAAAAGGGATGATGAAGAGGTAGACACAACTGAAAAATGACTGAACAAACAATCTGGAACAACTACATCAAGTTAGATTTGAAAAAAAGACAAATCTATAAAAGTGGGAAGATTGAAATGACAGCTATCACAATGTCCTGATGTGAAATAAGTGCTTGAAGTAGGATAATGGTAGTGAAAATGGACAAGAAAAAACTGACTCTGAAGGAAGAACTGACAGAATGTGATGACATGCCAAGATACAGAGAATGAAGAGATTGTCACAGAGGGGGAAATGAAGCATCAGTTTAGGATATGTGTTTGAAGTGTTGACCACATATCCAGAAAGATTACCCTAAAGACAGAGTCTCATGCAACAGAAGGGCTGAGCAGGAAAGCACAAGAAAGAAAATTTTTCTTACATGTGCAGAAACAGTCCAAGGGAAAAAAAAGAAAAACTGGGACGGTGAAATAAGATGCTGGAACAGGAGTTCTTTACATGGATATATTTCTTTTAAGAGTTAGAAGAGTGATTTAGCACAGTTGGGAATTGCATTAATTAAAAGTAATAAAGTTTTACAGTAGTTTAGTCTTAGTTGCTTTCTGTTGCTGCTACAGCTATCTGGGAATTATATTCTAAGCAGTGTGCATAAGAGAATTGAAAGATTGGGGGGAAAGCATCAGGTGATAGAAAAGGCCCCTTCTGCAGTTTTTATTGAGAAGCCTCTCTGATGTTAGCTCTTTGTTTGAGGAGTAGTGAACAATTTTATCAGCTTGTAATTCCATAGGGAACCATAAGATGAAACTGTTAATGATTGAAAAAGCTGAAAAGCATTAATGTTTTAACAAGATGCAAATAAAAAACCTGCCAGTGTTCCAAGCCAGAGTAATTCTTGCATACTTTTGGATGTTTTTTTTCACAAGGAGGCATTTTTAATGATTTTTTTCCTTTGTTTTAAAGCTTAGAATTCAAGTTCAATCCTCATACTTGAGGGAGTGCTATAATTGGGGGTGTGGAGAGGAGGAGAAATGAATATGTTCTCCCACCACCCTTTTTTGCATTTCCCTAGGAATATGATATAGCACAGGGAGAAAAAAGACATTTGAATGGTGTACTTATAAATTCAATTAGAACTCCTCTTCTACCTCGATATTTCATAGTAAGGTTATTATTCAGTGACTGAGGGTGAAAAAAAGCATACAAACACAAGAAACTTTTTTGGATCCATTCAGTGCTGAAATTTGCTAAAGTAACTTAGAATTGTAAAAAATACTCATAATTTCTCAATTTCATCCTCACCCCCCAAACCCAAATAACACCCTCAGGGCCAAATACAGAGCTAAAGAACAGTAAGCTGGCACTTGAATTTAACTCCCAAATTTCACATAGCAACATTTCCATTTTGCTCAAAGGTTAACCCTAATTAAAGTCTTTAATAAATATTAATGCTTGGGCTCTATTGACTGCAAAGTTACAGTTAACATCAGCATGTTAACATCAGAAAGTGAAGACAACAAGAAGCGTAAGAAATTTTCTGCTTATAGATGTAAGATAAAAGAATCATCTTAAATTACTTACATACTATTTAAGTGCCTAAGGTAGATTTTTATGAAGAATGATTTTTCTCAATGTAAAAACAATTTTAACATTTGATTGTGATAATTTTCTGCTTTGCTATCTTCCCTCATTCTTGAGAAAACAAGCACTTTATTATAGTACCATATTATTATATTATTATAGTACCATACCATATTTCCATATTAGATAAATTATATTAGACAGACCAAAAAAAAGAAAAAAGAAAAGAAAAGAAAGGAAAAACCAACAAAAATAAAGTTTAAAAAATATGCTGTGATCTTCATTCACATTTCTTAAGTTCTTTCTCTGGAGGTAGATAACATTTTTCATCATAAATCCTGAATTGTCTTGGACCATGGTATTGGAAATAGCTAAGTAATTCACAGTTAATCATTGGATTCTGCTCAATTCACTTTACCTTGGTTCATATGTCTTCATTTAATGATACTTTATTTTTGCCAGTTATATGTAAAAACATTTTGATATTCATATTTTTTTTAAATTATGAGTTCTAAATTCTCTCCCTCCTTTCCTGAGACAGTAAGCAATTTAATATGGGTTATACATGTGCACTCATGCAAAGTATATTTCCATATTAGGTTGTGAAAGAAAATACAAACCAAAAAAGCCCACAAAAATGGAGAAAGTGAAAATAATATGGTTTGATCTTTATTCAGACTCCTGATCTTTACCTAGAGGTGGATAGCAATTTTCTTCATTAATTCCAAAGGACTCATGAAGTGTTGAGTTACTGTTTTGCTGAGATTTGCCAAGTCATTCCCAATTGTTTCTCTTACAATATTGAGATTACTGTATATACTGTTCTCCTATTTTTGATGACTTCACTTTGCATCAATTCATGTAAGTCTTTCCCGATTTTTCTGAATTCATCTTGCTCATCATCTCTTATAAAACAGTAATATACCATTACAATCATATACCACAACTTGTTCAGCCTTTCCCCAATTGATAGTCATTCCCTTGATTTCCAATTCTGTCTCCACAAAAGGGCTTTTTTTTGTGCATGTAATTCATATATTCTACATATGTATTTCTTTTTTTTTCTTTGAGCTGTTTGATATATGATGTGGTATTTCTAGATCAAATGGTATTCAGAATTTTATAGCTCTTTGGATGTAGTTCCAAATTGCTCTCCAGAATCATTTGAATTAGTTCAAAACTTTACCAACAGTGCATTAGTGTCTTAATTCCTCCACTTCCCATCCCCCTACAACATTAATCATTTTATTTTTTCCCTCATGTTAGCCAATATGAGAGGTATGAGGTGGTACCTCAGGGTTGTTTTAATGTTCATTTTTTAAAATCAGCAATGATTTAGAGCAAAGCTTCTTAAACTATGAATTACAATTCTACATGGTGTCACATAGCCGAATGTGGTGGGTAGTAAAAAATTTGGCAATAGTAAAAGGTTTCTGACTGAACAGTGACCAAAAATTAGCTCAGAATCAAATCTAATCTATTGATGATTTCTGACATAATGAATTTAGATTGTTGTATTGACTATGTTGCATTGTGTGACTTTACCATAGTCTTGGTTGTCAAATATTATACCAAGATTTAATTCTTTATGTGAAAATAAGTATATCATCTCATTAGAAGGCAGGTTTGCTTTCATCTTTAATAAATGGTAAAGTTATATCTAAACCAAATGATTATTTAAAATACATTTCTTCATGATTTATTATAAATAAATATTTGATTAATATACCTATTAGTATACATATCAGAGTTATGTAAAAATTTCCCTAGGAAAAAAGGAGTCATCAATGGAAAAAGTTTAAGAATCCCTGATTTTAGAACATTTCGCTACAAATAGCTTTAATTTCTTCATCTGAAAATTGTCTGTTCATAGCCTATACTTATTTATCGGTTGAGGAATGACTCATATTCTTATAAGTTTGATCTCAGTTCTCTATGTATTTGAGAAATGAAGCCTTTATTGGAGAAACCTGTCCTGATTTCCTCCTAATCTTGGCTATATTGGTTTTGTTTGTGTAAAAACTTTTTTAATTTAAAGTAATCACAATTATTCATTTTACATCCTATAATGCTATCTCTTGTTTGGTTACAAATTCTTTCCTTACCCATAGATCTGAGAAGTGAACTATTCCATGCTTCCCTGATTTGATTATGATATCACTTTTTATGTCTAAATCTAAATATGCTATCATATCCTCTATAAAGAGTGATAGTTTGGTTTCCTTATTGCCTAATATAATGCCTTCAATTTCTTTTTCTTCTCTTATTATATAACTAGAACTTCTAGGAAATATTAAATAATAAAGTTGATGTTGAAGCATCCTTGCCTCAACCCCTGATCTCATTGGGAATGTTTCTAGTTTACCTTCATTACTTATACTGCTTGCTAATGATTTTAGATAGATATTACTTATTATTTTAAATAAAGCCCCATTTATTCCTTTGCTTTCTTAGTGTTAAATGGGAATAAGTTGTATTTTTCAAAGGCTTTTTTCAGTGTTTATTGAGATTTTTATATGACTGTTATTGTTTTTGTTATTAACATGGTCCTTAAAGAGATTATAAGAAATATTTTATACCTGCCAGTTTTCTCCTCAAAATAAATGACAGTGCCAGAATTACAAATGTAATTAAAAGTTAGGAACTATCGATGGAAAATAAATTTTGTTTTAGCAAATTTATTTGATATATGAATTATTTGCCTTATAATCAGACATATTTGGGAAGTAAGATGTATCCTGAATAGATCTATACATAAATAGGTCTATATATTTTGAATTTAATTGAGATAATAACTATTTGACGACAAATCTACCATTGTTCATAAATTCTAGTAATTTCTTCTTGCATTCTTTCTATTAGTTGAGAATCAGAGGAAAGTTAAGAAGTCATGAGAATTGCTATTTTCAGATCCAACACTCAATGTCTGGATGTTGTATCTGAGCTATAAATTTGTAATTCACTTTTTATACTGTGCAAGAGAAGTAATTTGGTTAATAGATCTCATTTCTCAATAGAATATGGATATCGAAGAGGGTGAGATTTAGATATGGAAGTACCTAAGATCATTTTGTCTAGTCAACTTATAAGATGAAATAATTGAAAAATGATAGGCTGCCCAAGGTCACAAAGTCATAAATAATATATCATAATTAAAGCTCATATTTAAGTTAGTCAAAAATGGTATAATTATTGGCATCTTCTTTGCTAAAGGCCTTCTCTGGTGTTTCCTTATGATACAGAAATAAAATAACTTTGAATATTATTATTCATTTATAGTTGAAAAGGATTTAAGAAGAAATCTAGTTTGAGTTCTTCATTTTCTTTATTTTTAAACCCCACAATTTATAGATGAGAAGATTGATGTTGAGAGAAATAAACATTCAACAAGATCATAAAAATAGTAATTGCAGAATCCAGTATTCAAACTCAAATTCTTTGATTCCATACTTGCTGTTCTTTTGACTGCTACTAATTGGTGGACCCATGCAGCTAGGTGATGCAGTGCATAGAGTGCTGGACCTGCAGTTAGGAAAATTCATCTTCCTGCATTCAAATCTGGCCTTAGACTTAATGCTCACATGATTTTGGGCAAGTCACTTAACCTTGCTTGCCTGTTTTCTTATCTATAAAATGAGATGGGAAGGAAATGGCAAACCATTCTATTCTTTCTGCCAAGAAAACTTCAGTCAGAAAGAGTTAGACACTACTGAAATGACTGAACATCAACACTTGTTAGAACATTTAGGAAAGTTAGCATTGCTCAGGTGCTAAAATTTTTGGTACAGTATTTAGATGAATTCTTCTTTTTTGTCTATTTGAGACTCAAATAGGAAGCAACACTTTAGATTTAAGTACTAGTTTTTAATCAAAATTACCAATAGAAAGAATCAGTTTGGGAGGGGGCAGATCAGAGAGACAGAGACAGAGAAAGTTTTTTTTTTTCATTCTGCTAAATCTATCTTTAAGTATCAGACAGCCAGAGTATCAAGAAGATATGACATTTTTCCTTCCTGTCTTTTCTTTCTTTTTGTAGAAGCACTTAATCTGTAGACCAATGCTTAATTAAGTCATGGTGATTTGCCTTTTACTTCTTTTGCCCTATAGTATCTTCTCATTTCAGTCATAAATTACTGGGATGACATAAGTGCTGATAAATATGACCTAAAGTTATGCAAAAATAGAAGTCACAGTAAAAATAAGTTTAGAACTAATATTAAGGACTAAATTCATTTCATAGGATCGTAGATTTACATTAGGAAGGCACTCAAAGGTCAAACATTCCAAACCACTTATTTAATAGATGAGAAATCAGAGGCCTAGTGATGGCAGTAGTAGTAAGTAGCAGAAATGGGACCAAGTCCTGATCCTGAACCTCACACAGACAGAATCTTGGCAAACACTTAGCCTCTCTGGGGCCCAGTTTCCTCATCTGCATAAAGAAAGAATTGGACTAAAATTTCTGACTGTTTTTGATCTTGAAATCTTGTGAACTGTTAGAAATAATAATAGTTCATATTTTTGTAGAGCTTTAAGGTTTATAAAGTGCTTTATATATATTATCTCATATGTTCCTCAGAACAAGCCTGAGAGGTAACTATCATTATTATGGCCATTTTACAGATGAAAAAAACTCAGACCAAGATCACAGTTGATAAGAATCTGAGGCAAGATTTCAACTGAGGTTTTCCTGCCTCAAAATCTTGTACTCTTTCTACAGCACCTAATGCTGATGATAAAAATCTGGGAGAAGAAACAAAAATAAATTTCACACAGAAGTTTTAAGTATTGATTTTTATGTTCTTTTGTAGTATTTTAAAGGTCATCTAAGGAAAGTGAAGGTTTTTCTGAGCTATCAAAATGTGAAAGCACTTGCAATGATGTAAGAGGCATCTCAAAAGATTAAAAAGAAAAATGCCCCTAAGAGGACCTTTTGGACTTACTCAAATTTCCTTTGTCATTGTTGAAATCATTGTTGAACTCAGATTTTCTTGCAGGATATGAATTTTTAGAAAATTTCATTAATAGAAAATAGAGCTATTTGACCAATAGTAAGAAGACAGGAACAGGAGAAAACTACTTTTAAGCAGATAATTAATATCTATGTGAGCTATAAAAACTTTTTTTCTCAGAGAAAACTCCAAAAATGAACACATAAATGTAGAATGTTTTTAAAATTTAAGACATTGAGCAAGTATATTGAGCAAACAAATGTAAAATTACTTTTGTGCCTGAAATACAAAACAAATGTCTATTTCTTTTCTTATTTCTGAATGTAAATGAAATTTTATTTTTTTGAGCAATAAGTAAGTGAATAAAAAGATGTAGTTTTTAAATCTTCATGGGCTTTAGTGCCTTCATTAAAACAACCAAGTAATAAATTAAAATCCTAATTTATAGGAATTAACTTAATGTGAAATATTTATTCAAAAATGCCAACACAATAATTTTTTACATTTACGTATAAATTTATTGTTAATAATTGTCTTTTCATGGTATGATTTGTAGTGCATAGAACAGAACTTATCTTTATAATTACAAAATAATTTTATTGTAGTGTGGCTTATTTACTTACATGGGTTTGAGAATAAGGAAGTACATCAATTTACTTTTATGTAATATGTACTACATACAGAAAGGAAGAGATAGAACAACATTTGCCAGTGAAATAGGTATGAGGATGTCACAACATTTTACTAAAGAATTCTTTGTTCCAAGACCCCGATATGAGGAATAGATTACTTTAGGCTTTTCTTTTTGCCAGTCTTCAGTAAAATTTTCCATAGTTGTAGGCTTACTATAATGAAGCTTAATTTACTGATCTCATTTTATATTGTTCATCCTTTAAAAGGGAGAATAATTTGAGTGCAATTCATAGTCAGAGAATTATATAATCTGAGGGTCAAAATTATTTTAGCAATCTCATCTATTTAAACTTCCTCCCTAGTGGAAAAATTCCTTTTGTTGGATATCCAGTAGATGTTCTCCCAGCCTCTGCTTGAATCTAGTGATAGAAAAATTGTTACCTAACAGGCCAATTCATTGTCATTCTAGTGATAACTAGGTTTCCTCCCTAATGTGTTTCCTTATGTAACTTTCATTTGTTTCTAATTCTGCCTTTTAAAACAACCCAGAAAGAGTCAGTGCCTTACTGGACATAGAAGCAAAGAGACCTGGGTTTAAATTATGTCATTAATCTATTAGCTATGCAGCCATGAACATGTCATATAGAACATCATTGATCCTAAGTTTTCTTATCTATAAAATGCACATAATACTAAGTGCACATAATACTCTTTATGCTATCCATCTCCCAAGACTGTTGCTAAAGTGCTTTTTAAACCTTAAAGGAATATATGAATGCAAATTATTATTATTTAACTAGATTACTATAATTTTCTTGATGCACAATGTTTGTTTTCCTTTTAATAAAGCTTTCTTTGGCACTATTGCTATCTTGCTTACAAATAGTAATTGGTGCCAGCCTAAAATTTGGCTATTAAAGACTTAGAAACTCATTTCAGGCCTTTTCTCTCTTATTGTGAAATAACATACTTTAAACTTTTTTTAACTGTCCCCTCCCCCAAGAAAAAATTATAAACATATACAAGCAAATAAAGAGATCCTCACCTTAGCAATCCTGGAATCTTTCCCCTCCTACCCGTGTTCTGTGACACCCAACAAACCTTGTTCATTGATCAAACCATTCTTTTTCCATATCTTGGATTTAGAATCCTCAGGTTAGATGAATAACATCCAACTTGGATTTTTTTTTTTTAAACTCGTGTTAAAGTCAAGAGAAGATTTTTTTTTAAGGGGAGCTACGTTCGCTTTTTAGAGTAGTGTAGTTAATCATATTGATGACAGTGACAAGGAGGAATTTGACATATATTTTTTCTTTTTTATCTTCTAAGAATAATGATTTTTGGATTTGGAAGAACAAACAAAAATTATTAAGAAGGAAGCAAAATCTCAAGTTATAAATAATTATTGATGAGGAGTAAATTGGGGCTCTAAGCCGAGATGGATCAGCTCTTCTCCTCATGGGTCTGATTAACCACTCCTTCCCCAAAGTAACCAAGGGCAGTGAATACATTCGCTACTCAATGCTGTATCAAAACAGAGTCTTTATTGATAGTAAGGGGATAGACAGGCATTTGGCCTCCAGGAAGGCCAAACTGCCTGGCAAGGGGACGCCAGTTGGCAGACACAAGGCTGGTATAAACCGAGTACAAGGAAAACAATTTTAGAGATTCCTTTTTTCCATAACTAGGGTCATCAAAACAACACTTGCACAGAGATGTTATCCAAGAGGTTCTGGAGATATTTGTAAATAAGACAGGAATTTCTCTTAATCATTTGTTATTTCCTTTTAACCCCTCCTCAGACAAGAATTTTCCTGTTAAGTATTTTTATCTTGGACTATCTCTTTCTTTGACCTTATCAATTATGCTAATTCAAATTAATACCCCTGGACAAATAACATCCTAGGTCATTGAAAGAACTGGCAAATGTTGCTGAATCTGTGTCATCTTTGAAAAGTTGGGTAGAAAAAGAGAGTTCCTGCAAGAAAGGAAATAGCAAAATCTTTGTCAAAAATCAGAAAAGAAGTGAGATCTTCAAGTTATAGACCAATGAAGTTGATTTTGATTCTTCAGTTTTAGAATATATTGTTAAAGGGATTATTTGTGAGAATGTTTAAAGGAAAGAATTAACAGGGAAAAAACCCCAGCATAATTTAGTCAAGATCAAGTTATTCTAGACTAACTTCATTCCTTTTCTGAAAGGATTACTTAAATGATAGATTAGGGGAAATGCCATAGACAATATCTTTCAGGAGATAATTTGGCTATTCTCTCAAACTAACCTTGCAGATAAGTCAAAAAGTTTGGGTTAAATAATAACACATAGTTAAGTGGCTAAAATTTCTTTTTGAATGATAAGATGCAAAAAATAGTCATTAAAGGATCTCTAATGAGTAATTTGAGATCTCACATGTGTCTGTTAGCACAGTTTTGTTAAATATTTAAATCAACATTTAGGAAGTGTTCAAATAAACTCAGAGGCTCAAAACAAGATAATTGAATGTTATATCTTGCTTTAGTTAGACCATATATGAGGTACTATACTCAATTGTGTGATGTCATGTTCTCCTTCATTCTCTTTATTTTAAGCTAGAACACTTCCAAAGGAAGATTAACCAAATGTTGAGTAGACTGAAGATAGGGTTCTCAAAACAGAATCACTAAGGCTGTTTAAGGTGCAGTACTAGAGCTCAATGGTCTTTCTGTGGAAAACAGAGTAGATGTGATATTTTTGTCCCCAGAAATTAGAATTAGAACTGTGGATGGAAATCACAGAAAGGAAGCTTAAAACCGACCCCGCGCTAATGCATTCTCCATATAGCTGCCAAATTGGTATCTCTGAAACACAAGTGTGACTGCCACTTTCCTGCTTGGGAAGTTTCACTGTCTCCTTGTTACCTTTTGAATAAAATGGAAACTAGTATTTAAAATCTGTCTCCAAACTACTTTAACCAATCTTAAATGAATATTAGCCCCCCCCTTCAATACGTGTTACATTCTGACCAGACTGACCTCTATGCTATTCCCTAAGAATGCATGAAAATCCATCTCTTGAATGGATCCATTCCTCTGCATGAGCGCTATTTCTTCTTATTCCCTGGAAATTTCAGCTGAAATGACCCATTCTCTGCTAGTCCCCTTATTTGCCAGTGCCTTTCTTCTCTCCAATCACTTTGCATTTGTTGCTGTTTCTTGAGGGCAGGACCTATTTTCCCTTTCCTTAGTCTTTTCAATAGCTGGTGCCTAGAACTCAATAGTTGTTTAAATAAATGCCTATTGAATAGATTGGGTAGAATTCAGTCTAGATAGTTGTCTCTTCTTCATTGTTGATGCTCTTGGTAATTTTGTATCAAGAGGAAATGATCTAAGTTGGTAACCAATCTGGAGAAAAATTTTAATAAAAAGTATGATATTTTATTATTTCCATAAATTGATTCAAAAGGTAAGCATGGTAAACAATAAAAATAGACATATCTCTTTTTCTGACTTTCAGATACTTCTACATTGCCTTAAGAAACTTGAAAACTTAAATTCATTGTCTGCCAGGTCATTTGTGTGGGTACTCTTTTTCCTTTTGGGATCAGCAGGGTATCGGTTAAGAAAAGTCGTTTTGAATGGTAAAGAGGTGTGTTCCACCCACTAGGTAGAACTCCACATTTGTTGAAATAATACTTTATGTTCTTTAAACTTTAAATGCTAGCTAATGTCTTATTGTGTACAATGAGGTGCTGTAGCTGTACCTCCCCAGGAGATGAGAGAATTGCTCACATAAACCTTTCAAACAATTTTAGATCAATGGTGAAACAGCTTTCTAAAATGCTAGTAGCTATGGCAGTGGAATAAAAATTAAATTAGCCTTATTCTCAGCTCCATAGCAGTAGTAATAATTTGCTTAGTGGTAATGCTTAGTAGGGGTGAGAGAGCTAGGTTTCATTGGTTAGTGAACACCAGCCTTCAACTCACCTTTCTCTTTCTGAGTGGCAAACTTCATTCAATCACATCTCTTTTCTTTTAGTCATTTAAATAGCATGATTTTCTGTTTGTGTGTTTTATAGAATGCTTTATCTATTTGAGTGTTCTCACAGTTTAAAAGATCAGAAATATTGAGTGATTGCTTGAAGTTATTTGCTTATACAGGCAGCAAAGTTTGTGGGAGAATAGGTGAAAAGGAGAATTAATCACAATTCACAGATTCAATAAATGGTGTACATGTGTTGTTTTTCAGAAGCCATGTATATTAACATCAGTTGGAAAAAAACATTGTAACAATTTTGATTATTTTTACTTGAATTGTTTTTTTTAATGTATTTTCTGCTTTAAAAAAAAAAGAAAGAAAGAAAAAGAAAAACACGAACCAGATCCCCAGGAGAGTATTGCAGTAATGAGTGCTGTTTAGTTTTGACTTGAGTAATGATTCTTATAAGAAGAGTGTTGTATTATGAAAATAGCTCCCTAGATAACTCACCAAGGATGAATCCAGTGTATAGTGGGGGAAAAGTATTGGTTGTGAAGTCAGGAGACTCTGCTTTTAGTCCCAGCTTTAAGATTTCAAAAGATCACAGATTCAAAGCTTAATGGAACTTTAGAGGGAATCTATTCAAACCTTTAAATTTACAAATGACAAAACTGAGGATCATAATGCTTATTACTAAATTGTTAGTAATAACTAAGATCAGTGAAGAAGCAGAGCTGAGGATTCAAACTTCAGTCTTCTGACTTCCAAACCGTTAATCTTTCATTACTCTGCGCAGCCTCCAAAGTATTCCTATTCTTGAAAATGAAGATGATGATGAAACCTGTCATTTACTTACTAGGGTTGGTATACAAAAAATTATGCTTACTTAAAATGGTATAGAACTCTTTTCTGGAAAAAATGAGCTGTGGAATGGCCTTGTACCTTCCTTTCTCCTCTTTTTCTACTTTTTTTCTCTTCCTTCAGATATTGGCTGCTTCCAAGAATAAATCTCAAATGTCTTAAAGGAACTAGATACGGAAATTTGAGATTAATGTCCAGAATTTTGCTGTATTAACAACTTTTTTTAGGAATGAATCCATTCCAGTAGTGGAAAATACTTTCATTTCAAATGGCTTGGATAAGTAGCATCTCTATAAAATAGAAATATTTTTGATTTGAAACCAGAGGACCTGAGTTTTAGTTTTAGCTATGTTTCTTATTAACTTTGTGAACAAGGATAAATCAACTGAACTCTCTGGACCTCAACTTTCTCATCTTAAAAATGAGATAATCCCTACAGATCTTTCTGATCTTTGATTTTATGATGCTTCTGCCAAAGCACACCATTATCCATCTTCTCATCTACTTTTCCTGACTTCCAGAATCCATTATTTATGTATGTATACATACACACACACACACACACACACACACACACACACACACACACACACACACACACACTTCATCAAGCTATTGGCTGAATTTTATTCTATTCCCAACACTGTCTCTACCCTTCTTTCTCCTCCTCCCCTTTCCTTCCTTCCTGCCCTCCCCTCTCTCTCTCCATCTCCTTCCCCCTCCCTTTCTCCTCCTTCTTCTCCTTTTTCCCTCCTCTTCTCTCTCCTTTTTCCTCCCTCCTCCTCTCTTTTTCCTTCTCAGTTAATGAGATAATTTAACTATCATTCCTGAAATTATACATTCCTATATAAGGGAAGTTAATAAACTTTTTTCAGCTCAATTTTAGAAAGGGTATGTATATGCATGCACAAAGTGATTCCCTATTATCATAAAGGCAGCAGGCTGGAGTGGTTAGATTGCTGTGCTTGAATTCAGGAAGACATGGATTCAAATCCTACCTCAGCCACTTAATTGGCTGTATAACTCTGGGTGACTCATTTATCTTTCTGTGCATCTTTTTCTTCATCTGTAAAAAGAGGGAGGGAACTAGAAATCTCGACAGTTGCTAGGACCCTATGAAATATTGACAGTGATAGTCTTTTTTTTTAACGTTAGTAGAGCAATTTGTTACAGGATTCTGATGTACATCAGCAAGGACCATGTTATATTTCATAATTTGTAGAGTGTTTAAGAATGTTGCTGCTATTTTAAGAATAAATTGATACTAACCTCATATGGGAGAGATTTTACAAGAGTATTGTTGGCATAGTTATTGCAGCATAGAAGGCATTTATTCATATGATCTCAGCATGTATCTGGTATGCAATGGCTAGAAGTAGTAATAAAACTTTTCCAAGTGTGCATCTGATATTCTGGCAAAAAACTTTATAATATAAAATGTTTATACATATTGGATTTAATATATATTTTAACATGTTTAACATATATTGAATTGCTTGCCCCCTGAGGAGGGGATGGAGGGAAGGAGAAAATTTGAAACAAAAAGCTATGCAAAGGTCAATGTCGTCAAATTATCCGTGCATGTATTTTGAAAATAAAAAGCTTAAAAAATTATAAAATTTAGTATCCTGTTGCCATAAAAAGAAAAAAGTATTTCCTTAAGCATACATCTTAGAAATAATCTTATATACAATTTCCATGATCATCATATGTAGGGAATAATATAGGGACCAGATCTGCAGTTTTATTCAAATAGAGAAATCCAAGGGGAAAAAATCCTATCATTCATGCAGGCAGCATCATCTCTGCCATTTATAATCTTTCAGAGTTTCGTGAGGCACAAAGAGAGACTTACCCAGGATTAACCAACCACTATGTCTCAAACTCTGTCTCAGGTCCTCCTTGCATTAAGGCTGAATATTTACTCCCAGTGACACATATGACACATTGCCTCTTATAATTATATGTATTGACTCAGTCGTTTTTACTGAGTTTTTTACTGAATTATTTAAATAAAAGTTAATTACTGAGTTATTAAAAATATTAATGGTAAGTAGCAGCATAACTAAATGCATTTTGTTTATACCATAAAAACCCCAAAAAATCAACAGCAATAACAACAACAAAAAAAAAAAAAAAAAACCCAGCAGAGAATTTGTTCATTGTCACCCTCCAGCATGCTTATATGTATATATGAATATATACTATATGTGTGTGTATGGATAAATACAGGGATAAATAAGACTTGATTGATAGAAAATTGGCTTCTATTCCAGGGAGATCCATATCTGAGTCTTGACACAGTCTTATATTATACCGGCCATGTAAACTGAGGAAGTCAATTAACCTATAGTACTCTAGGAAACTCTATGTATAAGTTACAGAGCTAAGATACTGACCTGCCTTGCTAAAGGCAGTTACCTCACCTGGGAGCTACTGATGATATCACAGGTCCAATCCCAATGCTTAGGTCTGTGCCCATTAAAGTGTAAGAAAAACCTTGACTGGTCTATACATAAAGTCCTTTACTTCCACAAAGAGTTTATAAACTTTAAGTCAGTTTTCAAACAGACTAAACTTGTCTTCAGGAGGAAGGAAACTTCCTTCAGGTGGTCACAGATACAGAAACAAAAAACCAGCCCAAATGACAGAAGAGATGAGTAAATGGAGAACCCTGAACCTCATGGCAGGATGCTACTTAAATAACTGATACTTGTGGTCTCTGAAGGGAAGGACTTTAGCTGGTTTCAAATGTACTTAATCAAGCTGGCAGAAATTTAAGAGCTGAGTAACCCAGACACTCTTTTTCCCTAAACCTGGATCCAAAGTTTTTCCTTTCTGATCCACTCTACCCCAGTCCACCTATTCAATCAGTGTTGTACTTAAAAGAACTTTTTAAACTTAGTAAAGACCAATTTGGAGCTATCAGAAACAAAGAATTGCTCAGGCAGCAATGTGAAAGACTGAGTGGACCTTTGAATATTTCAGCAGCTATCTCTACCTGGTTCAGCAAAAATATGTTCAGGTAATCTGTAGTCCAGAATTATAAAGTCATGGATCCAATTTGTTTAATATCTTATAGTTGTTTAGCATTTTTTAGATGAGGAAGTTGAAGCACTGAGAGTTTAAGTGATCTTTTTGGAGGGTGTAGAGAATTTATATGTAGTAATAAGCCTTCAAATATTTTTCTCTTTAAAAAATTTTTTTTCAATCAACTAAAAAAATATTTCCACCCCACCATACCCAAAATGAGAAATGAAGAAAAATAAAAATTTGTTACAAACATGTAGTCAAGTAAAAACAGATTTCCACATTGGCCACATTCAAAAGAAAGGAAAGAAGGGTCAGGAAATGCATACTCACACGTACACATGTAGTGCTTATTATGTTCCAGACACAGCGCTAGGCAATTTACAAATATTTTCTCATTTGATCCTCACAACAATCCTGTGAGATAGGTGCTATTATCCTCATTTTATAAATGAGTAAGCTGAGGTAAATAGAAGTTATAAAAGCATTTTTAATTCTTTAAAATTCGTTATTTCTTTCAGGAATTCTTATTAAATTTATGCAAAACTTGTTTTACTTTGAGATTTTGCTTATAAGTGTTTCAAAATTATCATCTTCTGGGTATCAATCTCCTGTTACAATAAGAGCATTTTATTGTAGGATTCTTTTTTGTTGTTGTTGTTGTTGTTATTTGCTCGTTCTGATAAAATACTTCCTGACTTTGGACTTGATGCTAGATGAGTCTGTCTATTTCTCTGGAGTTAGGGTGTGCTTTCTTAGTGTATTAAGTATTGTGTTATTCCATTATCTTAGGAACAGCTTAGATTTGAGTGTACCTACAAGCCATCAATGTTCCCAAAATTGCCTAATCTGGGGCAAGTCTGATCAAAGCCAACTTAGTCCAAGCTTTATAACTTTCTGAGTTGAGTTTGGGAATGAGCAGCAGGAGATTGCTGCTGGACTCAACCACTACCAGCCAGCTAGGAGCTTTTGCCGATTCCATGGCAAAACTTCAAGCATTTTCTGGGATTTCTGCCCTGGATTTTTCTTTTCAGACTTCAGACTGGGCTAGAATTTAGAATTTAGATCATCCTCTGCTACTGCAGTCACATCATGGATGCTTATTTCTGAACTTGCCCCTCTTTCCACATAGTATTTCCACACTTTAGCTGCTGATTCCTTCCATTAATTTGTATTTATTTCATATGTGTATGTATGTGTATACATATGTATATACACATACATATGTATACTTTATGTATGTATGTTTTTTAATATATTTTTTATAATATTATCCCTTGTATTCATTTTTCCAAATTATCCCCCCTCCCTCTATTCCCTCCCCCCGATGACAGGCAATCCCATACATTTTACATGTGTTACAATATAGTCTAGGTACAATACATGTGTGTGAATATCATTTTCTTGTTGCACAATAAACATTAGAATCCGAAGGTACATGCAACCTGGGCAGACAGATATTAGTGCTAACAATTTACATTCACTTCCCAGTGTTTCTTCTCTGGGTGTAGCTACCTCTGTCCATCATTGATCAACTGGAAGTGAGTTGGCTCTTCTTTATGTTGAAGATTTCCACTTCCATCAGAATACATCCTCATACAGTATTGTTGTTGAAGTGTATAGTGATCTTCTGGTTCTGCTCATTTCACTCAGTATCAGTTGATTTAAGTCTCTCCAGGCCTCTCTGTATTCCTCCTGCTGGTCATTTCTTACTGAGCAATAATATTCCATAACCTTCATATACCACAATTTACCCAACCATTCTCCAACTGATGGACATCCATTCATCTTCCAGTTTCTAGCTACAACAAAAAGAGCTGCCACAAACATTTTGGCACATATATGTCTCTTTCCGCTCTTTAGTATTTCTTTGGGATATAATCCCAGTAGTAGCGCTGCTGGGTCAAAGGGTATGCACAGTTTGATAACTTTTTGGGCATAATTCCAGATTGCTCTCCAGAATGGCTGGATTCTTTCGCAACTCCACCAGCAATGTATTAGTGTCCCAGTTTCCCCACATCCCCTCCAACATTCATCATTATTTGTTCCTGTCATCTTAGCCAATCTGACAGGTGTGTAGTGGTATCTCAGAGTGGTCTTAATTTGCATTTCTCTGATCAGTAGTGATTTGGAACACTCTTTCATGTGAGTGGATATAGTTTCAATTTCTTCCTCTGAGAATTGTCTGTTCATATCCTTTGACCATTTATCAATTGGAGAATGGTTCGGTTTCTTATAAATTAGGGTCAGTTCTCTACATATTTTGGAAATGAGACCTTTGTCAGAACCTTTGTTTTTAAAAATATTTTCCCAATTTATTATTTCCCTTCTAATCTTGTTTGCATTAGTATTATTTGTACAGAAACTTTTTAGTTTGATGTAATCAAAATCTTCTATTTTGTGATCAATAATGATCTCTAGTTCTCCTCTGGTCATAAATTCCTTCCTCTTCCACAAGTCTGAGAGGTAGATTATCCTCTGTTCCTCTAATCTATTTATTATCTCCCTCTTTATGCCTAAATCATGGATCCATTTTGATCTTATCTTGGTATATGGTGTTAAGTGTGGATCCATATCTAATTTCTGCCATACTAATTTCCAGTTTTCCCAACAGTTTTTTCCAAATAATGAATTTTTATCCCTAATGTTGGAATCTTTGGGTTTGTCAAAGATTAGATTGCTATAGATGTACCCTTTTTTGTCCTTTGTATCTAATCTGTTCCACTGATCTACCGGTCTATTTCGTAGCCAATACCAAATGGTTTTGGTGACTGCTGCTATATAATATAGCTTTAGATCAGGTACACTTAGACCACCTTCCTCTGAGTTTTTTTTCATTAGTTCCCTTGCAATTCTCGACCTTTTATTCTTCCATATGAATTTTGTTGTTATTTTTTCTAGGTCATTAAAATAGTTTCTTGGGAGTCTGATTGGTATAGCACTAAATAAATAGATTAGTTTGGGGAGTATTGTCATCTTTATTATGTATGTTTTATATATAGATGCATGTATATATTTGTGCATATTTGTACACTTGTGTTTGTACTTATTGCCATCCTTGATAGAATATAGTCTCATTGAAAGCAGTCAATCTTTTTTGTTGGAATCTTCATGTGTTGGAGCTACTTAAAAATGTTTGTTAGGAAGAAACAGGGATAAAGACGGAGACAGTTAAGAAGTGACAAAGAGAGGCTGACAAAAACCAGAGCAGAGAGAGAAAGACAGAAGAGAATATGTGTTAGGGTCGTAAGGTGAAGAGTTGGGTTGTGTGATATAGAAACTTTAGGGGATGGTAATTGTCTATTGTAAAGTCTCCCTCACTGATGCAGTTCTAAAATCTTTAATGGATAATGTTGAGTTGCTTAAGGAATGAATAGATTAAATAACTTATCCTTTGGGCAAGAACTACTATATTCCAGAGGAAATGCTAGAAATCTGATTCTACCCACCAAGGCCATAATAATTTTATATCATAAAGATAAAAGTTACTCTTCATATGACTTTTCATTTGGTAACTAGTTTGACAATAAATAACATAATTTCATTGCAGCAGCAGATCTTTACTTCAATTCCCTTCATTTAAAAGATAAGGTAGTTTTGCCTCAGAAATGTTGTGTCTTTTTCAAACTTACAGAGCCAACTAGTGGAAGAGAGCTTTAAACCCAGATCCTTTTCCAAATCCAGCAATCTTTATAATTTACTATACTGGTTCCCTTCAACAATTACTTGCTAATTTTTTTATGACAAAAAAAAATTCTTTATGCCCTGAAAATCAACTGCTTTAAATGCTAGTTCTCTAATTAACCAGTTTTGTGAGCTTTGGCAAAAATCATTTTATCTTTTGGTCTGAAAAGGAAGTAGTTGGATTCTTTGATCTCTAAGAATTAGTTTTCTTTTATATTAAAATAATTCTGTTTCTGTAGTTTTCTTTTGAAATGATTTTAAGAGTATAGCAAAAATACAGCTACTAGTTGGATATAGGGATCTGTCAAAGATAACATTGAAGGTTAGAATCTGGGTCACTAGCAAAATAGTATGAGCACGAGAAAAAGGGAATTTGGGAGCTTTTGATTCATATTATTGTCCTATAACTAGTATGAAATCTTTTCACAGGTCATCATCACCTATCACTTCCATTCAACAAATATTTGTTGAGTTCCTTTATGGGTAAGGCACTGTACCAACATTGGGAAAGATACAAATATAAATCATGTTTATTAAATACTGAATTGTAGTAGAAGTGTTGTTACCAGAGTTTTTATTTATACAGTTTTTTTACATACATCATCTCATGTAATATAACAAAACTCTGAAGTTGCTGCTATTATTTCATCTCACAACTCTAGGAATTGCCTAAGGCATTATTTTAATTCAGATCTTTCTGACTTCTAAGTCCAGCATTACACACTATACTCTATTAAGTGATCATAAATAAAAATTTAATAAATTATGTATCCTAAGTCAAATACTCGTTATTGCCACATTTTATAATATTGTTCAGAAAATCACAATCAATTAATAATTTGATCAGTAAACATACATTAATGACCTACTGTGTGCCAAATACTGTGCTAAAGACTGGGGATATAAGAAAGGGCAGATGACAATCTCTGTACTCAAGGAACTAAAATGCAAACAAATACAAAAGCAAGCTATATATTGAATAAATAGGAAATAATTAACTGGAAGAAGGTTCTAGAATCAAGAGGGTTGACTGTTTCTTGATCTTTGTATTTGGAAAGGACCAATGACGTGATGTTGAGATCAAAATAAATGTGTTTACTGTAGCTGAACAGTCCAATATGAACTCAGAAGGCTCTTCCATAATCTGGACACAAATACTGTCTTAGCATTTGGTTCGGAGATGTGTTTAGGTAAACATACATTTGGCAGTTCAGCTTGAGGAACGACCCCAGTATCTGGTACCTTACCTTATCAGGTGCTTGCTGCCCTCCAAAAACTCCAAGGTTGTTGGCAAAGTTGGCAAAATTGGCAGACTTCTTCTCAAAGGTACAATTTTGGAGGTCCATATGTAGAGCCAAGGAGAAAGTGTTCCAGCCACCAGGGACAGTCAAAGAGAATGATCATTGCCAAGAGATGGGGTGTCTTATTAGCCAGCTAGAGATAAGTATTTTCCTCCTATTTAAAGGGGTACAAAGCACATAATATATGAAAATACCAGTGATGGGGAGTTGTCTCCGGTTTTAGCTTGTAATACCACACTTCCCTTTAAAGTTCAGTACTTATTGGGAGCCTGCTGTTCATACCTATTTTATTCTCTCTTATTTTCTTTTCTTATATATTGAAACATGAAAGTATTTTAAGACAATACACTGATTTTCCTCATTGCAAATCCAGAAGTGTAGTACATTTTATAGCCAGGTATATCAGAAATCTTACAATCTAAATTTAAAATGTATGTTAATATTTTTTCCATGTGATAGTTTTAGGAATTTCATAATTAAGTGCTGTAGTTATTCTCCACAGCAAATCTCATGTTCCATTTTGGTGCTATTTGTATATTTAAACTTCATATTTGTATCAGTGTTGTCTAGCACAAAGCTTCTTAAATGGGTTGTGACCTCATATGGGGCTGCGTAATTGAATGTGGGGGTCACAAAAAATTTGGCAAGAGTAAAAAGTTTCTGAACACAATGACCAAAAATTATTTCAAAACCAAGTGCAGAATGAATCCAAGGTATTTCTGGTAGCTCTTGCCTGTGTTGCATCATGCAAATTCACTGTGGCTTTAGTTTGAAATATACAGCATGATGCATTGTGCATGCATGAATGCTGCAAGAAACATCTTGGCTCAGATTCGAGTTGGGTCACATAAACATTTCTTGGACAAAAAGGGGATGCAAGTGGAACACAAGTAGAAAAAGTTTAGGAAGCTTAGTCTAGCACAATGCTGCCATACAATATATAGTAGGTACTTAATAAATGCTTATTGCATGACCATCAGTGACTGTATTTGAAGACTAAACCATCAGAACACAAGTCCTGGTATACATCTCTAAGAAATAAGGATTTCCAGTACAAACCTGTAATTTATCATGGAAGAGCCAATCTTGTTCCATAAAGACAACAAACTGGCTACAGGATAAGGAGCCTTGGACTTACAGGGTCAGTTCTGGGAAAAAAAGAACCTCATTTAAATAAGCAGTCTCTACCTTTCTTGATCAAATTATATCAAATATATTGAAAATATTTTGCAAAAGTTAAAGATGTGTATGAGAGTTATCACTTTTATCACAAACAATTTGCATTTTGGCCACATTTTCTGAACTTAGAGTCAAGACATGATCCAAGACTTCTTTTCATATTTTTTGAATTTGTAATCTTAGAAAAAAATATAACTTTCCAATTTAATTATGCATCCTTTTTGGAAGCGAATGAAATTATATTTAAAGTTTTCAGCAGAAATGCTATTTACTACATTTGCTTTGTCATTTTAATCTTTAATCATTGTTTCTCAGTAATTATTGAAAACTCGATGCTCAGTGATTTCTTGTTATAAATCTTTCCAGACATTTTATCTGCAAAGTCTCTAACACATTTAGTTCATTGCATGTTTTTTATATCTTCAGTGGTCATCCCCAAAAATTGTTAATCAGTTAAAATGATCACTCAATTGTAGAATTGATACCAGGAAGTGATAGAACGAATTTACACATTTTTTTGGTGTTCACACTAAAGATAATCCGCTTTGTGGATACATTTTTCAAGATCATTTAACTAGTAAATTAGCATTAAAATGTGATTTTTGAACACACAGTTTTTTAAAAATCCAATCCTGTAACAAAATGGAAATTTTTGAAACATGTTATTCCTGTGTTTTTTGTAATTCATTCTAGTCATGGTTGTTTCATTGCCAGCCCTGAATCCTGGAAAATTAATAGAAACTATCAATACTTATTTTTCAAATGGCTAGAAGAACCAGATAATTAACACAAATCCTTTACTTGTCATATCAGATCTACATTTCAATGAATTTTATCATTATCAATTTTTTCTCTAATCAATTTACCCAAATTACCAAAATTGCTCTTATGGGGTATAATATATTACACATGGATTGTCATGATTCTTTGCAAAAGAGTTATTTTCAAGGAATATTTTATTACCTTTATTTATTTTAAGAAAATAAAATAAATTTTTCTAATATATACATGCATCCTAAACTCCTACTGTATGTATAAATCTTATATGCAGATAGATGCAGGCACTAAATCTACAACTATTTATTATTAAGTTCCCATCCCATGCCAGGCATTGTTTTAAGCACTGTGGCTACAGAGAAAAGCAAAAATACAGTGTCTATCCTTAAGAAAGCTGTTTTCAACTATTTATCCGTCTGTAAAATGGGGGGTAATAATAGCATCTACTTCACAAGAGTAGGGTATTGTTAAGATCAATGAGATAATAAAATGTAAAGTGCTTTGTAAAATCACATACACACACACACACACACACACACACAATGGTGATATGAAGGAAGATAAGGTATATTCATGGATAAATACAACACAAGGTAAAACAAGTTATCTTCCTTGGGCATTAATTTCTTCATCTGTAAGATAACAGGAGTTAGAATAGAAAACTGTCTGTTTGAAATCTGTCCCAATTCTAGATTTATGATCCTATGATATAGGCAAACAGTTTTAATGATAAATAGTTTGATGAAATGAGCAGAATCACGAGAACAAATTTTACAATAAAAGATAAAAATAAACACCTTAGAAAATTCCTGTGAAATTATCTATATGATGATGACCCTTGATTCCAGAGGATCTAGTGATGAAGCCCCCAAGTCCTAACTTCTGTTTAGGGTATAATCAAATTTTGATTCTTATTTTTCCTTCATTCTTTACATAGAATGATTTGCCAGCTCTTATAAGTTCTACTGCCATAACATACATTACTTCATTCCCCTTTCCCTGCTCATATAGCCAATTCATCACCTCTCACTGGGACTCTTGCAATAACCTCCTAATTGGCCTCCCAGCTCCTATAGCTCTCATATCCTATGTCAATCCTCCTACTGAAGTGTTATATTAATATTCATAAAATACAGGTCTACTTCCTAACAGAGAAGATGCAAGATGAGACAATTTTTAAAAAATTAATGAATGAGGAATTTTTTTTTTGTTACAGAGATTTTACTTTTCTTTCTCCCTTGGAGTAAGAGCAAATGAATGGATTTCTGTTGATTAAAGAATAAAATTAAATTTAAAACACTGAGTAAAATAATATAAATGGAAAGAACAAACAATGTGAAAATATATGGCAAAATTCCAAACAACCACCATGACTCCAAAGAAGATATATGAGAATACATCTCATCCCATTCTTTTGAATGGATTGGTGGTGTCCATGACTTTTCTCTCCTTATATATACTCTTGCTGTTCTCTTAGCTCCCATGGATTCAGTGTCCTGAATGGATATGACTTTTCTTTGTGTGTGTGTATTTGTATCTGTTGTGTGCATGTGTGAGTATATATGCATGTGTGTATATATATGTGTGTGGTGTACATACGTGTATTGTATATTGCCATGTGTATATATTTGTGCATGTTGTGTGTATATGTGTATATATACACTATGTTTCTGTATTATGTGTATACATACATATATATACATGCATACACCCGATGGAGATCAATAGAGATAAAGACACATTTCTATATCTGTTTCCATTCCTACTCTTCTGAATTCCAGGTCTTCACCAATAACTACCTATTGAATATTCTAAACTGGATGTCCGTAGGTGTATCTCAAACAAAATATATAAGAAACAACTCTCCCCTGTTCCTAACTTTTCTGAAGAGTATAACCAGATTGTGACTTTTATTTCTCCTTTACTCCTTATATCCAGTGAGGTATCAGTTCTAATACCACATTATTATACATCACATCCATTCCCCTCTTGCCAGTCATAGCCAATGTCTTCGTTCAGGTCTTATTATCTCTCACCAGAACTATTGCACTAGTCTCCCAATTGGCCTCCCAGTTCCTGTAGCTCTCCTGTCCTCCCACTCAGGTCTTATATTAATATTTATAAATCACAGGTCTGACTATGTCATTCCCTGTTCTTGAGAAACTTCATATTTCCTTCTTGAATCTAGGATAAAAATAAAGTCCCAATGTGTCTTTTAAATCTCTTCACAATTTGCCTCTTTTAGATTATTGCATATTGCTCTCTTTCATGCATTCTATATTTCAACTAAATTGGCTTACTTGTGACTCTTCACATCTGACGTTTTATCTCTTAGACTTTGCACAGATTACCCCACACACACCCCTTACCACTCACTTTATGGAGTGCTGTCGCTGCTCATTCTGCCTCAAATCTCCATGTTCCTTCATAGTTCAACTCATCTCCCTCCTCTTGGAGGAAGCCTTTTTGAGTTTCCAGTCGCTAGTGTTCACTTCATGGAAATGACTGTCTATACTTCACATCTAATTTTCTCTGTGCATATGTTTCATCTCCATGGGTAGTGTCCTAGTAAATGAAAACTAACATCACATCAGTCAGAAGTAATACCTTCATTATTCTTCTGAAGTTGAGTAATGGCTTTCTCTAAAGATTAATCTATGTATATCTTCTGTCTCCCCAAAACCTCTTAGTGAGTCTTCCACGTTGTGTATCCTTGTATCCAGCTGTTTTGCCTCTTATGGCTACTTCCCAGTGAATATTTGTTGAGACAAATTAGCATCAGATTAGCTGAGTTTTCTAATAATATGAATTTAATAACAATCGCTTGAAGATTTGCAAAGCACTCCATATTATTGCATTTTATTCTCAAATATATTAGGAAGTAGATGTCGCTACCTTACAAATGTATAAACAGAAAAACAGGTTAAGTATTTTGCTCTGGGTCTAAGGCTAAATTTGAAGTCAGGTCTTTCTGACTTCCGGTGTATTCCGCTATCCACTGGGCCACCTTACTAAGGTAATTTCCTGCATTATTAGTATAAATGCAAGGAAGGGCTTGTCTTGAACAGTCTTCTTTGCACTAACATTGAATGAATGTCTAATTATGTCATGTTGTTTTTAATAATTTTTAATATTATGATCAATTAAAAGTAAAGCTTTTTTTTTTATCTTTTGAATTGTGTCCTCTGGTTCAACTGATGATGGTGGTTCCTTCATACAATGTCAAAAACCTCTCCTTGGAACATCTTTTTTTTTTCACAATGTTAAAATTGATTTTATATTGTTTTCTATTCTGTTTCTTTTTAATTAGGACAAATTAGGGAAGGGAAGGAATTGGGATCTTTGGCTACTTGCTCTTGACATCCTTTTCTACCCAATTCTTTCCTGTTAAAAAAGGAGGCAAAACTATTTTTGCTTTTTAGTAACATCATCATGGATGGTTATTCTCAACCTTCCCACATTCTTACATATGACACAAGTCAACAGAAGTTGTTTTGGATTTATAGCTGCAATCTGGTGGTAAAAATCAACTAGTGGAAAATAACTTTCTGGCTTTGGGGAGCAGAAGTATGAGAAATAATCTGAGCATGGTTATTTCCATCTGTGATCGCACCGAATTTCGTGCTTGGTTGAATTTTAAATAACTAGTCAGATCTGCATTCTCTTTCAAATACAGATTATGTACAAAGGTAACTGAACATCCTCAGTCAGTGTACCTGAAATTAAGACCCTTGTTTCATATAGTCATTGATTTATAATTCCTGCAGGACACTTAAAATCATGATCGAATTTTTTCCAGATGAATCAAATATAGAGTTATTTTCAATAACAGCTGTAGTTATCAAGAGAAGAATTTTTTAATTTGAATAACAAACCCTGATTATAATGATTATGGGAAAATTATATTTAGGGATTATATTTAGATATCTATGCTTGTTCCTAAAAGTTTGGTCAACTTGTCTTTATGTGTAGTGGATATAAGTGTAAGCATTAATGTATATCATCTTGTCTATTCAGTATTTAAACTGGAATCTATTTTAGTTCACTAATTTTATCTATGATGGAATTAAGGCCTGAAGAAAGCAATTGATTTGCCCATGATCACAAAAGTAGTCAGTGGTAGAATTTAGATTTTGTGGGCATCAGGTAGTTATCAAATGGCTCCTGAATGAGAAAATGAATGAAGTCTGGATATAAAGCCAAGGTCTTGGGACTCCCAATACAGTATTCTTTCCTCTCTACTTCACTAAATTCTATAATGTCTTTGGGTTTAGTAGCCAAATTTTTTATTATATTCATATCACCTCCAACTAAATCTCAAATCATTCACTTATCATTTTAATTCTTTATTAACACTATATAATGTTTTTTCCATTTAAAAGAGATAAAAAATATAGTTTTAGAAGCATATTTAGAAGCATGAATCTCTCAGTCTAAAATACTTTATAATAGCATTCTATAATTTATTATTATTTATTTCAATTTAACTTTTAAAATGCTAATAATCACTATCCTTGCATATTCCCTTAGGGAGTGTTATTATTTTTACTCATTGTGGAGTCATTGTTCAAATTTATGAAGTTTTAAGCAAATGTGACATTTATATTTTAATCAATTCTCAAAGTTGGCAAAGTAGATCTGCTTTGTATTTTTTAATTTTTTTAAAGAGTTACTGGTTGAGGGGGAGGAATAAGTGAACCAGTCATAGTGTTATGTTTATATAATGCAAATATTCTAAGTAATATTTAATGTAGTGCCTTGGTATATAGTAGGTATTAACAAATGTTAGTTGCATAATAAGTGCTGGACAGTGGAATAATAACTCAAAAGCTTAAAGTCTAACACATGCTCACTGCTTACTAAAATATAAGTTCAATGATAGAATATTAGTTTCTTTAGAGAAGGGACTGTTTTTTCGTTTTTTTTTCTTTGTAAGACAGCCTGAAATGTAGGACATTATACCTAATAGGCACTTTAAAAATACATGTTGCCACCAGTTCTTAAGTCAGGAGGATCTGACATCAAATCTGGCCTCCCAAACTTAACGTTTCCTAGCTGTGTGACTCTGGACAAGTCACTTAACCCCTATTGCCTCAGCAAAAAAAAAAAAAAAATGTTGTTTTGAAATGATTGGGCCAAAGATTGAGAGCAAACCGTAGAAATAAAAATCAATGCTTTGTTTCATGTTTATTGGACTTTCTCTTGATGCTGTGAAGATTATAATAAAATATATTTTCCAAAAAAATTTGAGGTTAAATATTATTTTCTTTGCTCTCAAATTTGCTTACATTCTCAAATCCAATATTTATAGTTTGTAGATCACAAGTAATTTTCAATAGCATTTTTAATCAAATTATTTAAAAGTGTAAAAAAAAATTATCCCCAAAGCTACTTTGTAAAATTTACATGATTAAAATCATTACAGTATTATGGATTTTTACATCTTCAAGATGATATATTAATGTTTAATAAGTTATGAAAACTTATAATAATTTTGTAAATTGGAACCTTGTCTCCATCCATCTACCCCCCCCCCCCAACGAGTATTAAAGTTAACAGCAAATTGTAAGTATATGTTTTGGTTGTTTTGCACTGAAAGTAAATATTAGCTGAAATCAAAATGATTAATATTTGGAAATTTTAATTACAAGATTCTAAATGTTAAAATTTATGTTAGTATCACATAGACAAAATATTTTGTAAAAACAAAGAGAAGAATTACTGAACGTTTCTTATTTTGATAAAAGTAACTTAGTTTTGCCCCCTGCTGGGCTGTTGAAGCTTTCCAAAATACCTGATATCTGTAGACAGTCATGTGAATTGTGGCAAAGGCAATTTAATCATATTTTTTGAGGGTTTTGTTGATTATTTTGTTATTAGGGATGATGGTTATGGTTTCCAATTGTATTCACTAAGAACCAATTAATCAAAGAGAAAGAAATAAAGTAATATTTAATTTACTATTTTTAAATGTAATTTTTAAGTAATGCAGAATGAACCATCTAAGAATTCCAAGAAGAGCATTCGAATTTAGGAACTTTAAAGTACTGCTAGTGTCTGTCAGCTATAAAGATGTTTAAAATCTTCCACATTTCATCAAAAAATAAACCGTGTTTCAAAAATGAATTTTGCATAGCTAATATGGTCAGTAGAGAGATGTTTCCATGAGAATATATTTCAAATAGTAGTGACTGTAGGGGGATAGCTTGTGTTGAGTCCCTGAAGTTCAGGTGAAAATTTGGGGTTGGAAAGATAATATATATATTAATGAGTGGTAGTTAGGGAGGAATGTTTTATAAATGTGTGTATATGTGTGTATGGATACCTTTTGATATATTAGCTATGTTTCCTCATGGCCTCTTTGAATCTAAGGAAGGAAATAGTTCATGTTCATAGAAATTTGCTTAAATATAAATTATGGCTTTTAAAACAAAGGATGGAACAGAATATACTTCACTCTGTTGTAGAGCTGTCTGGGTTTTCATTGTCCTTACTATATCAACACAAAAAAAAAGGTCCATCTAAGAGGTGGTTAGATTTTTCCATAACTTAAGACTCCTAAGTATAGTTGCTAAGGAATTAACAAAGTGAGCTGTTGTCAGTTACAGAGTTTCTCACATGTTTTGGTCTTAGGGCATTCTGTATTCTCAAAAATTATTGAAAAGCCCAAAGATTTTTATTATGTGCATTATATCTTTGTATATTTACCATATTAGAAATTGAAAGTGATGAATTATAATTCATTAAACACTAGCAGCAACAAACCCATTAAGTAACAAAAATAGTATATTCTGTGAATAATAACTGTATGTACAAATAAATTATTATAATGTGAATAATATTTATATGATATAATATATATAATATTATATTATAATATGTAAAAGTGGCATTGTTTTACATATTTTTGCAAATCTATGTGGCTTAAAAAAAGATAACTGTATTCTTATATCTCCTTCTGCACTGAATCTGTTGCAATGTTTTGGGTTTTTTGAAGTATAGGAAGAAAATGTGGCCTCATACAAACATGTAATTAGAAGAGAATGAGTATTTTAGTAGGCAAATAAAATCTTAGTATTGTTTTGAAAATAGTTTTTACCTTGCTCTCTCTGGATGGGTTTTGGGAATCCCCAGGTGTCCACACTTTGAAAATTGCTGACGTATTGTAAGTACACAGGCACTTTTCAATATAATGACCTTTGAGCAGCTAAATGAGATGCCCAAAGAGATTGGCAAGAAATGCTTGGGTCAAGTAGTTATACTTCAGGATTTATACTTTAGCTGTTTATATATGTCCTTCCTTTGGGAGAATGGGCCTAGGTTTGTCCAGACTGTTTTAATGTTCTTTTAAAAAATGTTTTACTAAAAGTGATTGTGATAAAGCCAGAATTGTACATGGCTATGTTTTGTATATAGCCTGCATTACTAACTTAAGCTTTAAAGCTATTGTATTTTTATATTTTCTGTCTCGAAACTTACCAGGAAAGTTGTTTATATCATACTGTGGAATGAATTTGAGGACACAGAATGGTTATAATCCTCTTTGAATTAGCAATACTAATAGTAATATTTTCTGCTGTTGTAAAAAATGCTTTTGTTATTACTGATACATTCTTATATTTATACATGCTAGTTCTTCTCTCAACCATACTACCATTAATGTTCTGCTAGTAATTCTTTAAGACCTTACTTAAACTCATATTTTGAATAAAAATTCTTCAATCAGTAGATTAGTTTATGGGAGTTCTTGAAGCCATACTCTAAGGGTTTCCAAGCCAATTTCTATGTGTCCCATCCTTATTCAGTTCAGGGGCTTTTTAGTCCCCCTTTTCTGGTAAAGTAGTCTTCAAGCTTCAGGGAAATGAAGAGTGGCCTTTAAAAAAATGAAGCTTTCTGGTCTTTCCATGTTAAAGTTATCCAAGGATGATAATAGTTCACTTAATCTCTTCAATCCCCATTTGGTTCATTTAGCTTCTTTTTTTTTTCTTTTCTTAGTTTTCATCAGTCACTTTTATAAGACTTTGAGTTTTAAATTTTTTCTCCCTTCCTATTTCTTCTCCCTCCTCCCCAAGATGTCAAACAGTTTTCTTTTTTTACCATTATAACAGGCTGCTGTCATAACCTTAATCAGCCATTTTGCAAATGTGGATTGGATTTGAAGAGTATGGATGGTCTATATATAATTCAGTGAGATGGGGATTGGGAGTGTGAGTATGGACAGTCTCTAGCAAATACCCCTTCTGTGGTGGATCTATGGGATCATCTTCAAATCTAAGATGATATAGTATTATTTATAAATTACACCTTTTGGAGAAATCAATAATATTGAAAGTAAAAAACTATTGAATTAATAAATAAAACCAAGAGTTGGTTTTATGAAAAAGCCAATAAAATAGATAAACCTTTGGTAAATTTGATCAAAAAAAAGAAAGAGGAAAATCAAATTGATAGTCTTACAAATGAAAAGGGGGATCTTTCCACCAATGAAGAGGAAATTAGAGAAATAATAAGGAGTTACTTTGCCCAACTTTATGCCAATAAATTTGATAACTTAAGTGAAATGGATGACTTCCTCCAAAAATATAGGCTCCCTAGATTAACAGAGGAGGAGATAAATTGCTTAAATAGTCCCATTTCAGAAAAAGAAATAGAACAAGCTATTAATCAACTCCCCAGGAAAAAATCCCCAGGGCCAGATGGATTCACATGTGAATTCTACCAAACATTTAAAGAACAATTAGTCCCAATGTTATATAAATTATTTGAAAAAATAGGGGATGAAGGAGTCCTACCAAACTCCTTTTATGACACAGACATGGTACTGATACCTAAACCAGGTAGATCGAAAACTGAGAAAGAAAATTATAGACCAATCTCCTTAATGAATATTGATGCTAAAATCTTAAATAAGATATTAGCAAAAAGACTTCAGAAAATCATCTCCAGGATAATACACTATGATCAAGTAGGATTTATTCCAGGAATGCAGGGCTGGTTTAATATTAGGAAAACTATTAATATAATTGACCATATTAATAATCAAATTAATAAGAACCATATGATCATCTCAATAGATGCAGAAAAAGCATTTGACAAAATCCAACATCCATTCCTACTAAAAACTCTTGAGAGTATAGGAATAAATGGACTATTCCTTAGAATAATCAGGAGCATATATTTAAGACCTTCAGTAAGCATAATATGCAATAGAAATAAACTGCAACCTTTCCCAGTAAGATCAGGAGTGAAACAAGGTTGCCCACTATCACCATTACTATTCAATATAGTACTAGAAACGCTAGCCTCGGCAATAAGAGCCGAGAAAGAGATTCAAGGAATTAGAGTAGGAAATGAGGAAATTAAACTGTCACTTTTTGCAGATGACATGATGGTATACTGAGAGAACCCCAAAGACTCTGCTAAAAAGCTACTAGAAATAATTCAAAATTTCAGCAAAGTGGCAGGATACAAAATAAATCCACATAAATCCTCGGCATTTTTATATATCACTAACAAAATGCAGCAGCAAGAGATACAAAGAGAAATTCCATTCCAAACAAATGTTGAGAGTATAAAGTATTTGGGAATCCATCTACCAAAGAAAAGTCAGGAATTATATGAGAAAAATTACAAAACACTTGCCACAAAAATAAAATCAGATTTAAATAATTGGAAAGACATTCAGTGCTCTTGGATAGGCCGAGCGAATATAATAAAGATGACAATACTCCCCAAACTAATCTATTTATTTAGTGCTATACCAATCAGACTCCCAAGAAACTATTTCAATGACCTAGAAAAAATAACAACAAAATTCATATGGAAGAATAAAAGGTCGAGAATTGCAAGGGAACTAATGAAAAAAAACTCAGAGGAAGGTGATCTAAGTGTACCTGATTTAAAGCTATATTATATAGCAGCAGTCACCAAAACCATTTGGTATTGGCTAAGAAATAGACCGGTAGATCAGTGGAACAGATTAGATACAAAGGACAAAAAAGGATACATATATATAGCAACATAATCTTTGACAAACCCAAAGATACCAACATTAGGGATAAAAATTCATTATTCGGAAAAAACTGTTGGGAAAACTGGAAATTAGTATGGCAGAAATTAGATGTGGACCCACACTTAACACCATATACCAAGATAAGATCAAAATGGGTCCATGATTTAGGCATAAAGAGGGAGATAATAAATAGATTAGAGGAACAGAGGATAATCTACCTCTCAGACTTGTGGAGGAGGAAGGAATTTATGACCAGGGAGAACTAGAGATCATTATTGATCACAAAATAGAAGATTTTGATTACATCAAACTAAAAAGTTTCTGTACAAATAATACTAATGCAAACAAGATTAGAAGGGAAGTAACAAATTGGCAAAATATTTTTAAAAACAAAGGTTCTGACAAAGGTCTCATTTCCAAAATATATAGAGAACTGACCCTAATTTATAAGAAACCGAACCATTCTCCAATTGATAAATGGTCAAAGGATATGAACAGACAATTCTCAGAGGAAGAAATTGAAACTATATCCACTCACATGAAAGAGTGTTCCAAATCACTACTGATCAGAGAAATGCAAATTAAGACCACTCTGAGATACCACTACACACCTGTCAGATTGGCTAAGATGACAGGAACAAATAATGATGAATGTTGGAGGGGATGTGGGGAAACTGGGACACTAATACATTGCTGGTGGAGTTGCGAAAGAATCCAGCCATTCTGGAGAGCAATCTGGAATTATGCCCAAAAAGTTATCAAACTGTGCATACCCTTTGACCCAGCAGCGCTACTACTGGGATTATATCCCAAAGAAATACTAAAGAGCGGAAAGAGACATATATGTGCCAAAATGTTTGTGGCAGCTCTTTTTGTTGTAGCTAGAAACTGGAAGATGAATGGATGTCCATCAGTTGGAGAATGGTTGGGTAAATTGTGGTATATGAAGGTTATGGAATATTATTGCTCTGTAAGAAATGACCAGCAGGAGGAATACAGAGAGGCCTGGAGAGACTTAAATCAACTGATACTGAGTGAAATGAGCAGAACCAGAAGATCACTGTACACTTCAACAACAATACTGTATGAGGATGTATTCTGATGGAAGTGGAAATCTTCAACATAAAGAAGATCCAACTCACTTCCAGTTGATCAATGATGGACAGAGGTAGCTACACCCAGAGAAGGAGCACTGGGAAGTGAATGTAAATTGTTAGCACTAATATCTGTCTGCCCAGGTGTTACCTTCGGATTCTAATGTTTATTGTGCAACAAGAAAATGATATTCACACACATGTATTGTACCTAGACTATATTGTAACACATGTAAAATGTATGGGATTGACTGTCATCGGGGGGAGGGAATATAGGGAGGGGGGGGGATAATTTGGAAAAATGAATACAAGGGATAATATTATAAAAATATATATATAATAAAAAATTTTTTTTTTAAAATAAATAAATAAATTACACCTTTTGGGTGTAGATTATAAGACCTTATCCAGGTGTAAGATTTGGCCATTAAAACAACTTTCTTTATATCTGTATAAGATAGGAGTAAATGTTTTGATTCATCTTTATGTGATACAATATGCTGTTTTTATGTAAACTGTATATTTCTAAAACTCTTCAAAACTTAAATATAGTTAAATTAAAACCAAAACATAATTTGTATAAAGATCTAGTATTCAGCCATGTGTGGGAGATAGAAATTAATTTATAGGTACAGAATCAGTCAAGTAGAATATTGAAGCTCATCTTTTTCAGAGAGTATGGTAGAGTGATGATGATAATAGCTTTGCATAATATATTATCTTTTTCCAAGGCACTTTTATGTATGATGTCTTATTTTATCTATCTATATCTATATCTATACACACATACACATACACATACACACACACACACACACACACACATATATATATATATATATATATATATATATATATATATATATATATATATATATATATATATATATATATATATATATATATATATATTAGTAGATCAAATGGTATTTATATTATATTAAAGATCAGGGAATTAAAGTAAATTACCTAAACGTCGTGATGGTAAGTATCAGAACTAGGAGTAAAACCCAAGTTACCTTCCTAGTTTAAAACTTTTCTAATACTTTTAACTTAGGTTAGAAATGTAAAGAGGGATAGAATTAGAATTTTTAATTTTCCAAAGAACATGTATACTGTAGTATAAGAATCAAACCAAGCTTTAAGTGTATGATTTTAAAATATATTTTAAAGGTAATATATTTTAAGGCTTCCTTTGTCCTGTGAAAATCATTGAATTATAAAATTATTCTTTCACCCAGGAATTAGTAAAGAGAGTTAGAGACAGATATAAAGGTCTTATTCCATATATATACATATATATATGTATATATATATACATATATATATAAACTTTTTGTAGAAGCGAAAAGTAGAATTAAAGTGGTTTACCATTGATTGGGGAATGGCTGAACAAATTGGTACAAATCATGGTATATGAAAATAATGGAATGTCAGTATTATTTTGCCATAAGAAAATAATGAACATGATGGATGCTGAGAAACTTGGGGAGGCCTGCAAGCACAACTAAGTTAACAGATTCTACAAATCCCTTAGTGATATGGCATAAAAACAATATTGAAAGACCTTAGCACTTTGGTACACACACTTAGTTCAGAGGACTGAACAAGAGAACTCTATAATGAAATCCTTTTTTTAGAAAAAGATGCAGAAAGAGAAAAAATATTAAGAAAATGATGTTAGGGAAGAAGAAGAAGTTTTATTTAATCACTTAACTAATGGAAAAGAGAGAGATTAGATGACCAAATAAAGTAAAAAAAAAGTAAAATGTAAAACTCAATTATGGAAAGAATTTATAAACAGGTGGAACAAAAGTCGTGGATGGAGAAGAGTGGTTGTAGAAACTGGACTAAATGTAAATTAAACAAAACAAAGGGGACAAAATACTGACATAAAAGAGGAAGAAAAACCAAAAAATCTTAATTAAAAAAATTTGAAATTAAAAAAAAAATCCTGATTCTTGGTCCCACCACTTCCTGACAAATAAAGGAAAAAGAAATAAAAGCACGATCAGAATTTATATTCTTGGGCTCAATAATGTAGATAGTAACTATAGCCTTTCTTAAAAGGAAAGCTGTGACAAATGCAAATAGCATACTAAAATGCATAAACATCATCTTGCTGACAAAGGTCCACATGATTAAAGCTGTCATTTTTCCAGTAGAGTATAAGTCTTTGAGATTTGGATTATGAAGAAAGCTGAGTGCTACAGACTCAGTGCTTTCCAGTTGTGGTGCTAGAGAAGGCTTTTAAGAGTCCCTTGAATTTCAAGGAGATCAAATCAATCAATACTTAAAGAAATTGTCGGGCTGTTCATTGGGAGATCAAATACTGAAGCTTCAGCTTTAAATACTTTGGCTATAAAGACAAAACTCATAAAGACCCTGATGTTAGAAAAGATTGAAGGCTAATGGAAGAGGAGATGGCAGAGAATGAGAAATGACAAACATGAACTTAGACTTCTAGAGACAGTTGAGCATAAAAAAGCAAGCCCAGTGTGCTGTGGTCCATGGAATCACAAAGAGTCACACAAAATGACTGAACAACAAAAAGGAAGATCAAAAAGCAGAGATGAAGAGGGAGAGCATTCAAAACAGACAGGACAGCCAGTGAAAATAGCCAGAAATTGAAGATGGAGTGTGAGAAACTTGTATGAGAAACATCAGGAGGCAACTATCACCAAATTACAAGGTTTATTTGGACAAAACAACTTATAGTATGTATTTACCTTAACCCAAAAAAGTGTTTGTGTATCCTTTTATTTCTCTTGCTACTTAATAGAAACATCTCTAGTGTTTCACTTCAAAAAATGTTTTTTCCCTTTACTTTTTTCTCATGAGTTATGAAAAACAATGAAAATATCAGAATAAAACTTGTTGCACACACGAGTGATTTCTAAGAAATTAAGAATTAAAATTCACAAAATTCATAGAATTTTTAAAAGAAAAGAAGGAAAGGAACAATCATTTATTAAGTACCTCATATATGTGAGGTATTGTGCTAAGATCTTTACAAACATCCCCTTTGATTTGCTTATCTCAAAATATTTCATATCTGCCAAAAGCCTATACCAACCACATTGCTGTTATTTATTAGTATTATTATTTATATAGTTATATTAATAATATTAATATAATACTTTAATGCCAGAAATGGAAAGCATCATATACCAAAATGTTGGATGAATGGATTCAAACATAGATCTGAAAGATGAGGTTAAATAATCATTCTTTATCAAAGAGAAAACAAAACTCATTAATATATATATTATCTTCTCCTTAGAAAGTAATCTTGAAAACAGTCACTGTCTTTTTTTGTATCCCCCAATGCGTGACATATAAGTGCTTAATAAATGCCATTCATTCATTTATTCTTTAAAAGTTTTGTTTTTTTTTTTTTAGCAGAAAGGTGGGATTTTTCTCAAAGGCAGGATCAAAGGCATTATTTTTAAAAGGGGCAAGGAGGGGACAGCTAGGTGGCACAGTGGATAGAGCACCAGCCTTGAATTCAGGAGGCCCTCAGGTTCAAATCTGGTCTCAGACACTTAACACTTCCTAGCTGTGTGACCCTGGGCAAGTCACTTAACCCCAGCCTCAGAAAAAAAAATAAAATTAAAAAAAGATAAAAAAGGGGCAAGGGAAGAACTGTCAGAACAACAAGAAGTTTGGGGTTTTTTTTGTTTGTTTGTTTGTTTGTTTTTTAAGAACAGAGAGGGCTACAGTGTCTTAAGTCTGGAGGTGATCAACATAGTATCATCTATAAACAAGAGTATATGCTCCATTTATCAGGAATATCTTCTTCCATTTAGAATTTAAGTAGAATACCTTCCATGACATTAAATGTCTTTAATGAGCTTCTTTTTCTTGATATTTGAATCAAATACTAAAATCTGATAATATTATGAGCTTCAGATATCTAAATATCAAATGCTTTTTAAAAGCATATTCTCACTGAAAATTAGTATTTTTGTTTCTGACATAGAAATACCTGTCCATTAGGTGCGAGAAGGAAGGTACAGTAAATAATAGTGGGGTATTCTCATTTTCTCAAGAAGTCAGATTGGAATTTTCACAATTTACATGTAATTTATTAGACCATGGGAATGAAATTCAGTGTTTTTCTAAATGGATATCTTTGGCAGCTTCAGTAGAAGAAAATTAAGAGGTTTTCCTATTGAATTTACAAGTTTGTCTTATGGAAATTTGTCCTTATTAATAATTTTCTTAGATATGATGTTGTCATTTTATAATGAATATTAGACTGTGTAGAGAGAGTTAAATAAACGTGGTAGTGTCCTGTGATATAGTTATCTGTTGTTTTAGCCAAAAAACAAAAAACAAAAACCCTCTCCTTTGAGGCTGTTTGTAATTTCTGCTACCAAGTTACCTTGAATTTTCTTTGTTTATATTTATTTTTTACTATGCATGTGTATTTCATTGATCTCTTCTATTGTAATTTTAATTCTGGTATTTCTTTTTAAGCAATGTAAATTATATCTCTTAAAGAATATGAATATGGAGTACTACAATACCACTTTGTACAATGCCATGCAAAATAAAAGATTAAGAAGAAAGTTAACTAAGAGATAAAGATTTTAAAAAAAAATTCACTGATTGGCAACTCTCCTGATATCAACTCTATTGCAAACTTTTGGGTTCTAATCAAAGCCAGACTTTGAAAAATAGTCTTTTAACATCCAATGTGCTTCATAAAATATTTTAAAATTTTATGAACTAAATGCCAAATCATGTAAAATAAATGATTGAAACTAATAGAAGAAATACTCCATATTGAAGTTATTTTCTTAAAGATGTAAAAAGTTGCAAGGTTTATTTTAAAAGTGAATACAATTTATTATTTTGCTTTGTACAATAATTTGCATATGGATTTATGTGTGAAAAAGATTGTTTTCACTTTATCTTGCTTTTTCCTAAAGTTTATCCTCAAAATGCTTTCATATTTTTGAATATAGCCAATATGTTTTCGGACCATTAAACTGTATGAGTTAGGTGCTGAGAGTTGTTATAAGTTTACTTTTGTTAATTATCAGAAAGATTTCAGTTCAGTAAGTCAAAACACTCACTGCATACCAGTAGAGCAATAAGGAGCATATAACTTCTTCTACTTAGATGAGCCCCTGCTCTGTTAGAGTTCAAAAACATGGAGTCTATAGACTTTCATGAAATGTAATGAATACCATTGAGACTAGTCTAAAAGTGGATTACAAAATTTCATTTGCATAAATCCTAGAAACCTTGTGTGCCCTATTGAGAAGAATTTCATTTTAACTTTAATCAGAACTCAATTTAAATAATTTAAGATATTTTAGACAGAGTGGCTGACTGAAATTTAATGTATTTTTTCTTATACTGTAAGAGTACATTGACTTAGAGGTTGACTATGTTGAAAGATCATATCATTTTGAAATACTATATAATGCATTGGTTTAATTTTAAATAGGATAAATATATTCATTATAAAATATTATAAATCTTGAAATGGAAAACTGATTTTAATCTTTAAGAGATATAGTATTAAACATTATCAATATATTAAGGGCTAATTTGTATGTCTTACAGTTTACCTTACTTCTCAAAGAACTACAAACCTGTGTTTTTGACGTTTCTTAGCAATTAAAAGTCATGTTGAAATAATACTTTTTCCTCTTAAATGCCCTATGGACTAGCAAATAAAAATGACTTAGCAATACCATTTCCTAACTTTCCAGTAACATCATGGGATGTTTCAAAGTAATTCTTCTACTTTATTGACTTAATAAATGTCACATTTTAAGAGGATATCCATTATTTGGTTTCTTGATAATATATACTATTAAAATATTTTTAAACTATGCTTATTCTCTCCACCTAGACACAGGGCTTCTTAAGCTGGACTTCCAAGGGCTCTATGGATAAATATGAGTGAATCTGTGAATTTCAGCATAATTAGTTTCCTTTGTAATATTTTATTTTTGCATTTAAAATCACTGTTCTGAGAATGGGCCCATAATGCTTCACTAGGCCTATCAAAGAAATCCTTGGTAAACTAAATGATAAGGATTCCTATCTAGTGTCATTGATTTTCTTATTCTTTCCATTAGTCACACATTATATAACTCAAAAATATTATACAGAGAGATTTGATGAATATATCCTCATAAAACAAAACTTCTATGAGCATAAGTTTATCTAATTGAAGAAGATTGGGGGAGGAGGATAATTTTCTCTAGTCTTATCTATGTATAGCTTTTGAATTACTAGACTGGGCAACTGCCCTGAGAGTTATTCAGCCCCTTTAATGTACCTTTTCCCAGCCTTCATGCCATTGAGGCTGGTTTCAATGGTTTGAAAGATTTAAAGAACAATAGCCTCCTTCAAATGGTTAAGAAATATACTGCAAAGATATCCTCTCTCCTATATTGCTTTTCTTATTTCTGATTCTTATATAATAATCTTATTTTCTGATCATGAAGTATGGGTAGCAAAACTTAATGTCTCCACTAATAGAGGTATCACTGAACAGCACTTTATTTAGGACTGTATTTGACTTAGTCTCTCTACTGCAGTTTATTTAGAACTGTATTTGACTTAGTCTCTCTAATGGGAATAGTTTTGTCTAGGTTCTACCATCCCTTAAAAACTCAATTTCTACCTCATGGATATAGTGAAGCTATTTAAAAATTTGCCTTTTGGAACATGATGACAACTCACTTCAAAATTGCCATTTTTTTCCAAAGGTATTATGATTCAAGGGACAGATAACTAATACATCCACTTGTTACCCTGTGAAAGTGTTTGGTTATTTTCTAACCCTGTCTCTGGGAGATAGGCAATGATTTCTTTCTAGCAGTAGCCTGAGGAAAAGTGGAGTATGTTGTCAGTCTAGAAAATCACCGTGATGCCTGTTTGCTACTCATTTGCTCTTATTCTAGTTGAATCCACTAAAGTTTCATTGTTATATGGAACATGCCCCTCTCTTTCAACTGAGCACAAGCTTTAATTGCTCCTTTCCAAACCAGGAATATTTCTGTTATTGCCCCAATGACCAAACACTTCTTTGTTAGAAGACTAGCCCAACCACATTGGAGAAACTTATCACCATGTTGGCCACAGGGGAATTATTTTTAAGTCACTGCATTCTCAGGGAACATCCCCTGAAGCATAATGGTATTGTCATCTGTTTTGAAGTGGAAAAATTAAAAATTTTATCAGCAAATTAAAAATCCTTTATGTATTAAAATGTATATAAGGCATTGTGCTAAAAGTTGGTAATAGTCTAGTATAGTTGCCATGCTCTTTTAGACTCTTTTAGAGTATTCAGCCACTATTATACCATGATTTCTCTTTAGTGTTATTTGATGTTGACCTTAGTGTATGAACAGAATCAATAGCTTTACTTTGTTTTTAGTAAATTGAAGAAATTGTTACATGGCTTGTCTTTTTTATTCTTCAGTAATACCTTAAGCTTACTATTTAAGGCTTAGAAGTTGCTTTTCTCTCTTCACAATAATTATTTATTAGCACTATGTAGACAGTCTTATCAAGGAGACAAAGATGACGAACTATAAGATCCCCAAGTAAAAAGTAGAGCAATGACTTTAAAATTGGTTAAACCAATTCTCTCATTAAAATGACTGAAATAACAGTTAATTCAAAGTAAACCTCTTAATGATGGAATTAGATAAACAATACTAAATTGCTTTATATTTGCCCATTTTGTGAGTGAAAAAAACCCTGAATCATCTGAAAAATGGTTGGTTCAGTCTCACTGTCTAGACATTACTGGTGTCTGACAAATGTTAGACACCATTATTTTGACAAATGGAATACAGAGCTGGGAAAAACAGGGCTATTTCTGGCCTTACAAGCTGTATTTTGTTTACCCCCATCCTACTTCATATGGTCATGATGTAAAGCATTAATTACAGTGCAATTCTTGCCTTCATATTTCTACAAGTGCAATCAGATCTTCTCACATCATTTCTAGATTTCCTTTGAATTAATTACCTAAATATTTATTGAGTATTTATAGGTATGTATAAGGTATTTAATTGGTATGTCACACTGAAGCCAACAAGGCTTAGTGGTGCCCTTTAGATCTAGTTTAATGTTGGAATAAGTAAGCACAGCTGCTTTCTAAGCTGTTAAACTGAGTCTAATCCAGCCAACACAGTGGCATTGGGAAATTGGAGCAGCTATAAGAATTGGCAGTGAATAAGAGGAAAAAGGAACAGATGAACTGAATTCAACAGAACAAGTAGACAAAAAGTGATTTTAAAACCACCTTGATGTAAAGTTAAGATACCTGTTTAAGATAACATTTTAAGGTTTACAGAACACTCTTCTCACAATCATTCCCACTTTATAAATGATAAAAACTCAGGTTTAGTAATTACCTACAGTAAGGATCTTGTTGGTGTTTTGACCCCCATTCTCCAAAATAACTATGACATCAGGGAGAAGATGCTGGGAAATGCAGGTGAATTGGACTTAAGTGAAAGAGCAAGGTCACCTGCCTCACCTTCCCCTCCAGAGCCAGATATAGATCAGGACAATTTAAGATGCACCTGCATATAGTGGGAGACCTTGGACTTTGCTGCATCCATTCAGTGATTAAGGTTACATAGCAAATGGGGCAAAAAATCTCTTCTTTCCCGTAGTTAAAAAAAAAGAATAAATAAATGAATGAATGAATGAATCTATACTTAGTCTCCCTTCCTACTGTATAATTTGTTAGAATGATTCTGAAAGTTTATAAGGTGGGTATTACTTAACTTCCTGACCAATTCATTCATCTTCCCACAAGATACAATGTGTATTGGTGTGATGAATATTGTTATCTATTCAGTGTTTCAAGCTGTATTGAGAGTAGGAGTTATTGATTCAGATCCTACCTTTGATACTTATTAGTTATATGACTATAGACAAATCACTTAAGTTCTTAGAACCTCAGTTTCTTTATCCATAAAATCTCTATTACCTTCATTATAGGGCTTTTGAGAGGCTCAAATGAGATATTCTATGTATAGTTGCACTTTACAAATTTTAAAAATACTGTACAATTATCAGATTTTCTGACCATTATTTGAGATGGTTGCTATATGGGAGAGCATTTCTTTTTTTTTAATTTATTTTTTATTAATTTTATAATTATAACATTTTTGGACAGTACATATGCATAGGTAATTTTTTACAACATTATCCCTTGTACTCCTTTTTGTTCCAAATTTTTCCCCTCCTTCCCTCCAACCCCTGCCCTAGATGGCAGGCATTATGGGAGAGCATTTCAGTCATCAGACTTTGGGGAAGATAATAATACTATTACCAACGGGCTTGAGGAGAACCCCCATTCTCATTTTTGGATCTTAGGTTATGGTGTTCTACCCATCTAACATGAGTTATTATACATAGAAGCACTATATAAAGGTTAGTTATTATTATAGTTAATTTATTATTCTGTTCCTGCACCCCACAATTAACTAGTACCAAAAGTGAAAACATATCTGCATCAGCACATAGGGAGGTAGGTGACATAATGGATAGTGAATGGGATATAAAATCAGAAAGATCTGAGTTTTTGAATCCTGCTTTAGACTCTTCATTAGCTGTGTGATTCTGGCAAGTGTCAATCTCTCTGTGACTATGTTTCTTAAATGTAAAATGAGGATAATAATAGTACCTACTTCACAGAGTTTTTGTGGAGATCAAATGTAAAGAACTTTGTAAGCTATAAACTATAAAAAATTATATCTATAATTTTCATCCTTCCCTAGCCCTTACATATATTCTGTTTGCAGAAGAAAATCTTTCATTAAGCATATTTAAAAATTAGGCGTAGGAAAAGATTTAAAATTATGTTTCTAAAAGATTTTTAAAATAATTTTCATTTGATTGAAAAGTTATTTTATGCCAGTGAACATATTTACAATTCTTTTTAAGTTAAGTTCTAAATCTTTTCTGTTTCATGGATCACTTTGACATTCTGGCAAAGCCTGTGGACTCTGTTCCAGAATAATGTTTTAAAATATATCTAATAAAATACATAGATTACAAGGGAATCCAATTAAATTGAACATTAGTGAAATATTTTAACCAGCTTTACAGAACCCAGGTAAACAATTTTTTCCCAAGATGATAGATATACAGAAATAGTTGGACAGACGACATGTTATCAGATGTTATGGCCTGATGAAAACTTTAGGTCTGAATGTTTTTTTTTAAGAACATATTTTCAAGGATTCTATGATTTGAGCTCTTTTTCACTGATAGTTGGTATTTTAGCCATTTGAAACATAACACTTTGTTTAAAGTTTAAAATATATCTAAGTATATATATACATAACATATTGTGTGTGTGTATATTTCAATGCTGTAACCTGAGAAGTATTTTAAGGCAAGTAATTTCCTTAATCTGTGACCATCTTTCCTAGCAAAGACCATAGTGCATGCCTCTAAATTTTTTTTCTAAGAGCTTTGTGATTCTTAGTTTCTTATGCAGAGATAAGTATGTATTTCTGCATAGAAAAAAGCTGCCTCTCCCCTCAGATATTAATCCATGTTTCACTTAACCCACCGGGGATTATTTTTTAGACAACTTTGGACTCTTTTAAGACTGTTATTTAATCAGTATAGTATCTTCTTGGTTGTTTTTTTCAGTCCTGAGTCTCAGAACATTGTAGTTAGAAAGGACAATTGAGATTATTTAGGCCCTTATTTTTTAAACAAAGAAATCTAGTCTCAGAGACACCTCTATCTGGTCACTGAGTAACAGAGGCAGTTAGGATTTAGGACATTTGGGGCTGCCATCCTGGGACCAATATCCCTATTACTGCAACTGTTGATGAGCCATGATTTTGTCATTGTTCTTGTTGGTCTCTCATGGTCTAAGCATTTCGTGATAGTTTAATGCGTTACATTTCCTTAATTGTAATGACTTAAATTCTCTTAGATAGCTGAGGTCTTGGTACAGTGACATAGAATGTTCTTAGCACATTAAATGAATGAATACCATTTAATGTTCTGGGACTTAACTGTTTCCACCTGAAAAATTTTCCTTGTTCCTTGATGTTTTTCCTTGTTGCATTCCATAATAAATATTCCCAAGGTTAAATAATACCTGGTGCATCTTGCCTTTGTGAAATACTTTATTTTCCTTGTATTCTTGTATACAAAATGGCTTGTAATATTTAATTATCTTGACTTGCTTTTTCAACTTCAACTTTAGTAATTTAAAAGCTATCAAAATAAACAGTACTACTTCAAAACAACAAGACTATCCATATGAAAATTCCATTTTAGACCACTTGGAAAGAACTTTTGAAAAAATGTCAAATGTTGACTTCTAAAATGAATCTTGTAATCATTAAAAGCCTAAATGATAAAAAAAAATTAGTTTAAAGGCAAGCAATGTATACCTCTGAAGGATGTATTTTTCTTGTCTCAAGCTCACTCGTAAACCTCAGTAGCAGGGATCATTGTTCATTACTTTTATTATGGGCAGACTGGACTAGTTTAAACCGAGCAGAGGAAGTTAATTATCAAATGTTTTAGTTGGCTCTAACAATGAATAACTACTTCTTGTCAGAGACTCACTTACTAGATGTGTAGTGTTCTTGATAAGAGGGGGTGTAGGAGGTGGGTGTTGGGATACAGAAGACGGGAAATTGTCCATCAGAATCTGCACTGCTGAATTCAACAGGACTGCTTTCATTTGTTCCCCAGGTTGTTCGAACCAGTTCAAGAGCAGTTAAACAAGGTTATGTAATTGACATGTGATGTAGCCCAAAATAGTGACTGCAAACATAGGCTGCTGTTGCTGGGCAGTTGTCAACTATTTTTAAAAAAAAATCCTTTAGCAGCACAACAAATGGACTTTTAAAAAATGAAAAGGAAATATGAACTAATTTTTAAAGATTTGAGAAAACTGCATTTCTTGACTCTGAAATCTTTTAGAAGCAAGAATATTTGTGTCATATTTTAATTGTAAACTTGTTTGGTATTTTATGGATTACCTAGTGAAGAGATCCTCCTAAAAAAAACACAACAATTTCAACTTTTTGATTCCTTATAAAAAGTAGAATCCCCCCATCTATATGAATTATGTTGATTTTAGCATGTAACTTATAATGTATGATAAATTTCACAAAATACACAAAATTTAATTAAGATAGCATTAGATTCTAAAACTTTAAATGTGTTAGCATATTTTTCATTTAGCATCTTGCAAAACAGTGATCTGGGGAAATAATTACATTTCACACAATCTAGTAACCATGAAAGTAAGGCTTTAGATGACAGTTGATAAGATATAATGCTTAAAATTCTTTGGCAAGGTTATTCTAGAGGAAAGAAAACAGTAGAGTTATTTTAACAGGAAAAAAAAGACTAGAAAGATGATTTTATATCACCAAATGAGACCTAATGTTTAAAGACCTCCACAATTCCTGGGATCACAACTTTATCCTGGGCCACCAAAGCTCCAAGAACTCCAGTAATAGGGAAATAACTTAGTGATTTTTGATGCCACAAGGACCTGGGTAGTCAATCAATCAATGAGCCAAACCGTATTTATTAAGTTCTTACTATGTGGCAGGCACTGTACTAGATGTTGAGAATAAAATTACTGAGAGAATCCCTGCCTTTAAGGAGCTTTTATTCCACTGCTTTAGGAGATATGCATGAAATTGGAATTTCTGGGCATCAGCTTGAAGACTGAGGACAAAGTTAGGACCTAAATCATACACACTCAGGTTTAGAAGGAACATCAAAGTCTGAAGCAAATTGAGGAAGAATAGTCTTATGATATCTTTAACTTGATCATCTATTTTCTTCTTTCATTGAGATATTTTTAGAAATAAAGGATGCTCAGTGACTCACAAGGCAGCCCATTATACTCTTCAACAGCTCTCATGGTTCAGAAACTTTTCTCCATATTTAGTAGAAATCTCAAGATGAGATTTATACAATTTCCACCTATAGCTCCTTTTTCTGCACTCCAGGATCAAATGTAACAACAACAATCTCGGTTTCTAACTGTACTGATTTTCCTCCTTTCTTCCTCTGGCCTTCTTTCTACTTCTCCCTTTCTAACCGAGGCCTTTCTCTAAGATTCAGTACTTAGCTGTCTCCTCTTTTTTCCGCTATATTTTCTCCCTCAAGATGTTTGGATAGGAATTACAACCATTTGTTGTAGGTATAGGAAAATCTGTATTTGTATCTCTCAGGATTGAGATCTATGTGTGCATGTACATATAGACTTCTAAAGTCCAATAGGTTTTGGGCATGAACATCTATGTTTGTGTGTATATGTGTATCACTAAAGTCCCAGTGTAGTGCCTTATGATGACATAGACATGAGTTCAGGCTTTCAAAAGTGATGTTGTACACATAGAGACTCCGGTCAGTCCTGCCAAGCTGAAAGAGATTCAGCCACAGATTTATGCCTGTCATATAAGAAATATCCTGCCTATGGTTATTAGGAATAATAATAACAATAATTATTAAAATTTATATTTTAATGTGTGGAAAGTTCATGATCTGGAATTATGCTGACAGTTCCTTCTCCAGTCAGGTCCTGCTTTTTTCAAGTACCAGCCAGAAGTATTGAGTGTTTGAGAGAAAGCAAAATATTATGGACATTAGTAGTCTTATAATCAGAGAGACTAGTTGGAAATCCTGGCTTAAACATTTAATTTCTGGGTCATCATGGGCAAATTAGTCAGCCTCCTTTGAGACTGTTCCTTGATCATTAAAATGGAGTTTTATCAGATTTTGTAGTCATAACAGAGGAGGAAGAACATTGCAGGCCTGGGAGACAGCAAGAGATAATGCCCAGAGATGAGAGATGGAGTCGAACAGCCAAGAGGCTATAATTGAATCAGACAATACCTGGTTGGTAGAGGGTCTGTAGGAAGACTAGAAAGAAAGGAGGAGTCTGGCTTATGAAGAGCTCTGAACACCAAACAGAGCATTTTGTATTGTATTCTAACTTATTATTACTAGAGTTTATTGAGTAGATGGGTGGCCTGGTCTTATCTTCACTTTAGGACAATGTCTTTGGTGGTTGAATGGAGGATCTGCTGGGCAGTGAGGATCAAATTTAGTAATTATAATTATTGCCACTGTTGGCTTTACAGTTTGCAAAGTTTGCAAACATTTCATTTGGTCCTTGCAATGGCCATAAGAAGTAAGTTCTTTTTATTTCTATCTTACAAAAGAGGACATTGAGGCAGGCAGAGGTTTATTGACATGTACAAAATCATACAACTCTTAAGACCCAATTTGAACTAGGGTTTTATTGACTCTGGGGCCAGTGCTATACTCACTAAGTCTCACCTAGCTACTTCATTCCTTGATTGTGAAGAAAACACTCTAAGAGATCTTAGAATTATATTTAAATTTGAGTAGTGTATACTGATGAGAGGTAATTAAGAATAATGATAACTTCATCCTTCTTTTCTTTTTCATAAAGAATTAGTTTTAAATAATGTTACAAGTAGAATTTTCTTTAAATTTTTCTGAATGGGAAAAAAGGTAAACTATTTAAATGTTGCACTGCTCATTATTTTATTCTAAACAGTTATTCCTTTTTTTTTAAATTGTTATTATTTCTTATATTTCCACAGGACAGTCATATTCTTTAGACTTCCCTTTCCTTATGTTTTTTCCAGCAGTTTTAGGTAAAGCAACTATTCTCACTGAGCAAAATATCTTGGTCCCAAGCATTGGGTGTTCTGAGGGATGTATTACTTTTTCAGTTATATATCCTCTTCTTCCTCTAGTGTCTGCCTTAGCTTCTTCAGAAAGTACCAAAGCCCTTACCTTAGAACCTGTAGGAAGCCCTTTTATTTTGTCCCCTTGGAGTTTTGTCAGTCATTTGATAAATATTTAGTACTTCTAGGTGCCAGGCACTGTACTAAGCACTGGGATTACAAAAAGAAACAAAAGACAGTGTCTGTCCTCAGGGAACTTAGAATCTAAGGGAGGGAGACAACATGTAAGTAAATATACCCAAAGTAAACTATATATAGGACAAATAGGAAATAGTAGATGAAGGCACTGGAATTAAGGATTGGGAAAGCTGCCTGTAAAAGGTGGCATTTTAGTTGGGACTGAAAGGAAGCCATGGAGGGAAGTCACTGATTGGAGCACAGAGGAGGGAGAGCATCACACACTTGGAGCACAGCCTAAGAAAATGCCCAGAACTGAGAGATGGAGTATCTTGTTTGTAAAATAACCAAGAGGCCAGTGTCACTAATCAGACAGTACTTGGCAGGGGAAGTAATCTCTAAGAATACTAGATATGTAGGAGACAGGTTTAATGAAAGGCTTTGATTTTATGTTTTATTCTGAAAGTAATTGGGAGCCACTGGAGTTTCTTGAATAGAGGGCTAGTATGTACAGATTTGTACTTTATGACAATCTTTTTGGTGATTGAATGGAGGATCTGTTGAGGGTGGGAAGAGACTTAAGCATATAGACTATGACCACTACCCAAGTAAGCTATTTCAAAAAATTTGGTATGAGGTAATGATATCCTTCACAAGAGTAGTGACAGAAGCAGAAGAAGAAAAGGGAAGACATTTGAGAGATGTTGCAAGATGAAATCCACAGGCCATGGCAACAGATTGGATATGGGGAGTAAGAGATAGTCTAAGAAAAATTGCAATGAAACTCTGATTACAGATTTGGCCCCTCTGTATTCATAAATGAGATCGCTTATCTTATCTTGTAGACTCAAACCATTGGCCAAATATAAGAAGAAACCAGAAACTGTGTATGAATCTATACAGTTTTATCAGAATCACTATATCGCCACTGAAAATACATTCCCTGCTCAGGGTAGATGAGCAGTATCTTAAAAAAAACAAAACAACGCCCCAATTGTTATAATCAAAATACACTATATTAAATGGACTACATGTATGTACATATGTCACAATTTTCACATTTTTGCATCAATAAAGAAATAAAATAAATAATCTTCATATTATGGTAAGAGTTTCTATCACCAAAAGCTTGCATTGGCCACCCAGCCATCTGGATGTCTGTCTGTAGCTCTTGTCATTTGAGGAAAAGAATAAACTAACAACAAAATTGGAATTGAATGAGATAAAATTTTGAAGGATGATCAAGTGAGAATCATGAAGGAAGAAGTATATTATCTTCTACTCTATATTTTCTCTTCCCCCACCTTTCTCCACATGCCTCCTTCACCTCTTGTATTGGGGGGGAGGGGGAAGAAATCCCCTCAGTACTATTATCTATTCTGGAAAGGATGTGATTTTCAATACTCTTTACCTCCAGTCCCCTATACATGTAGCCTCACCTGTTAGAATGTAAGCTTCTTGATATTAGAGATTGTCTTATTTTTGTATTGTTATACCAAGCAAGGATTGCATTTTAAGTACATAGCAGGGTTTCACAATTTAAGACAAGTCAAGAAGCATTTATTAGCTGTATAATATGGGTAGGCACTATGTGAAATAGGAAAACAAATATAAGAAAGAAAGAATTCTTGCTTTCAGGGAGCTTACTTTCTAGTGGGTGAAGATTTTTTACATAAAAGAAAGCTGAAAATGGGAATAGGAAAAAGGCAAGGCATAGTAGAGAAAGTCCTGTGGAGATGAATTAACAGAGTAGCGAGGGGAGAAATAAATGTTTTCTCATTTATTCACTGGTCCCTTCAGATGCTGTTATACGAACATCAGCTAAACCCAAGAGTCATGTGCAACAGGTATAAGTAAAAGGCCATGAAAAACTCAGTTGGAGAAAAGTTCATAAGAAAATACATAGTTGATTGCAAGCTCAATAGAAACCAGCAGTTTAATCTATCAAAATAGTTGGGTGATAATCCCATTCTAATCATAACTTAGAATGCCATATTTTAATGATGACAAGTTTGAATAACAGCAGAGTAAGGAGGCTTGTAGGAATATCATATGATTCATCAGTGATTGAAAATACTGAGAATGTTTAACCTGTAGAAGTAAAGATTTAAGGAGTGCATATATTTGAATAGCTGAAGGAGTAAAACTTGTTCTGTAAAGATATGGAGAGATATAGAGAGCAAAATGAATTAGATAGTCCTGAGGTCTTCCAGCTCTAAAATTCTGTGCTTTTTTTTTTCCTTTTAAATTTTAGACTCCTAATTCAGTTCTTATAGCTTCTGTGGCTTGGCTTGTCCTTGTAATATCTAATATTACTGTGTTAAAATTTTACACTTTATCTTGTAGGTCCTTGACACAAAGTTTCAGCTCTTAAGTCAGATGGAAAATCCTTCGGACTTCAGTGGCAAAGCAGATGTTAATGGGTCTTTGTTAATGTCATTTCCACTGATTCAATATAATTTTTTGATGTTTAATTATTTAATTGAGTTGGAAGTATTACTATTCCCAAAGCTTTCAGGTTTAGGATCCTAGGCTGTGTCCACTGAGTTTTGAAGGAAGATGGTGGGGGTCAAGGTCGGTGCTGAAATTTGACTTCTCTGGTAGATACTGTGTCCTGTTACATAAGGAAACTCAAACCCAGACTGGTTAGTTAGTAGGTTGTAGAGTGAGAGTTTGGACCCATGTCTTTTGCTCCCCCCCACACACACTATAGTTTCCACTGCCTCATGTTGCATCTCAATTCTACAAATTTAAAGTTTTTTAAAATATTTGCATAAAATAGATGCACATGCATATTACATATGTAATATGGTTGGACCTTTGGAGGTAGGTTTTTGTTATGTACATTTTATAGATAAGGAAACTGAAGCAGATAGGAGTCCTTGCCCAGGGTAACAGAACTAATAAGTGTCTGAACCTGGATTTCAACTCAGGTATTCCTTTGTCTTAAGAACTAGTGCTCTGGCTCCTGGGTCACCAAAGCTGCCTTGAAGATCACATTATTGAAGAAATAGCCATATTGATACCATCCTTATGTTTTTGCTTCTACTTATTTTAGAAAGGAATTGAAATAATATCTAATGGAAAGGAGTTTTTACAATTTGAATTCATTTAAATTGATTTCTGAGTGAAAGTGGGAATCATTTTCAGTTGACTTAATGGAAATGTTTAACAAATTTTTTCATGATCTTTTTTTTTTTAATTCAGGGCAACACAATTACTTATGTGCTGGAAGAAATGATTGTATCATTGACAAAATTCGAAGGAAGAATTGTCCTGCCTGCAGACTTCAGAAATGTCTACAAGCTGGAATGAATTTAGGTGGTGAGTATTAACAGTTGTACATTTCAGTATTAATAAGAAAAATGATTAATAATGATCTAGAGCTTCACATTTAAGGTGCAAAAACAATACACAAAGATTAAATAATCCTTTTTAAATTCTCAGTCATTTTGGGGAAATAGATGTTTTTATGTGTTTTTTTTAACATGTGTAGAGTGAAAGTTTAGTAGAAATGATTGACAGTTTTAAGATCTGTTTGGCACAGTGACATTACCAGTGTTTATAATATGAACAGTAAGCCTATTTTTTGAACTCATATGGTCTAAATTAAGCTAGTAAGTTTTTTTTAAAGTACACACACATATATTACTTGTAGAAATGCAAACATATATATAGCACAAGACCTCTGCAATACTTAAAACACATTTTAAGATTTTTTTTTCAAATTGTATCAATGGCAGCTGTAAGGTTCAGGTACTGTTAGCTAAAACTGGACTTTAGATTAGTGTTTGATTTAAAATTCATATAATTTGATGTTGGTTGCTGTACGTGGCTTAGGTTTTGTGGTTTGGGTAATAGGTTTTACTAGAAAGGGTTTCATTTGATGCTGTGATTAAAAGTGAAGAGTGGGAAATGAGCTACATAGAAATTAATTTCTGAGAAAGTATTTTTCTCATATATATATTAGAGTCTGCCCACTTTTAATTCAAGCACTTACTAGATAGGGGGCTTTTTATTTTTTTAAAAAAAATTATTAAAAACCTATTTAGAGCTTAATGGGGGCTTTAAATATTATCTATTACTAATCTGCTCATTTTGAAGATGGGAGTTAAAAGATGGAGCTTATGAAAGTTAAGAGTTACTCTTTGGTAACAAAGACAAAAATTAGACTTAATGTGAAGGTGATAAAATATATCATTGTGATTTTTCTAATCCATTTATTCTAAACTTATTTATTAAGCACATCATTTTGTTTGGAATGAATTCTTCTAAGTCTGAAATCCAGGCACACAAAAGAGAATACTTCTTGTCATCAAGAAATTTAGATATACTATTTTATAGATATAAATAAATTTAAGAGAACGCATGTAAGGAAATATAAGTAAATTCCAAGAGAGAGAGAGAGAAATACTAAAAGCTATAGGATTCAAGAAAGACCATATAAAAAATGGTGCCTAAGCTGGATAACAAGGAATGCTAAGAAGCAGGGGTGAGGTGGGGTGACACATCAAGGGGCAAGGTCTACGAAAGCCCAGAGCTCAAAATGTTGACTTCAGAGAACAATTTAGCAAGTAAATTACTAAGTTAAAAAAGTAAATTTGGGCAGAAACTTTGGTGACAACAGCACGGCATACTTTAGTCATTCAACATCCTAGGGGAAAAAAAAATCTCAATTGTAATTTTTCTCATACTAGTATAGATTAAAATCTATAGATTTTAGATATAATATATATTTTTATATAATTATTTTTTCCTTCTTATCTATGACGTTTTTGTATATAAGCTTCCTTAAATCCTTCATAGAAAAAAATATCCAATGCACTGGATAGTCTGCCTTGACAGTAGGTAGACCGCAACATCTGGAATCAGAAAGACAAGTTCAGATACTTCCTCAGACATTTACCAACTGTGGGCTCTCTTTAATTTCTGTCCATCTCTTTATCCATAAAATTGGGATAATAATCACATTCACCTCTCAGGGCTGTTATAACAATAAGATAATATTTGTAAAGTCTTTAAACTTATTATTAAGATAATAGAAATTGCTATTGCTATTCTTAAAGTTGTTATTTGTATATTACTTCCTTGATCTTATTTTGTGATCAGCCCACCTCCTTTTCATGTCAGTTGTTATGTCTTTATGTTAGTTCCAGTAACCAAATCTTAGTTAGTTAAATGTAACAACAACAATAACAACAAAATAAATAGCGTTTATTTATAATTTACTATGTGCCAGGCATTATGCTAGGCACTTTAAAAATAAATATTATCTTGTAGCCATCATTTAGTCCATCTGGAAGATAGTTTTTATTGTCCTTGCTTTACAGTTGAGGAAGTGAGTTTCAGAAAGCATATAAATTCAAAGCTTCCGGACTTCAGGCACAGAATTCTCATGTTCCACTTAGCTGCTTCCATTTTGTACCTACTTGTATCCATCATGTATCCTTTCTTGCAATTTGGGTCTTTTGTTATTTTTATTCTTCTGAAATTTTGATGGTTCATGTTTTGCAGTTATATAGTATTACCAGGGGAATATTGGCAATAGATTGATAGATAAATGCATGGATGGATGAATGAATGATAGCTAGGAACCACTTAATATCATAGAAAGCAATTTCTCAAATGCAATTCAACCTTTCTTCTTGCTGTTTAATTTTGAGGGGTCTGTAAAAGATGCCTATACCAGCAGACTAAATAAATGGTCTGACTTTCTATCTGCATGCTATAGTTTGAACCAGAAATGCCATACTCTTGATCTACATAGTCCACAAAATTCCCATGTGAGGCCTGAACCAGATTAAAATGTTATTGGAACATGTTTATCTATGTCTTGTATTTTTATTGATGCTGTTAATAAGTTAATTTGAGTCTAAGTGAATATGTGACCCTCAGGGATTAATTTTTATTTGAGTTTGATACCCCTTGTCTGGGCTATAGACAATTCTTCATTTCTTGATTTTTCCCTATACACATATACACAAACATAGCCATAGCCACACACATATACACGCATACACATACATACATGCATATATACATACATAGACATGTACATATATACACACATATGTCAGCCTATATATGTGTCTATGTATGTGTGTATATATTTACATATATATGCATATATGTATATATGTTGTGTCTATATTATATATGTGTATATATAAATATACATACTATCCTGATTTCTTGAGTGATCACAGATTTCATTTAATATGCTCTTTTATATTCAGTTCTATAAAATATCTAAAAATATTTGCTTTGTTCCCATGAACATGAATTATTCTGAGTTTTTAAAATGAGAGAATATTTGGAATACTCTTTTTAAAAGACATGTCTTTATTATGGGTCATATCAGCCTATTTAAACTTCATATTATATACAGAAATTATTTAGAAATTGAAAATAGGAGTAACAATTCTATTGTGATGTTGCAGTGTTTTCTAGTGTAGTGTCTATGGTAATAAAATTCAGACATGCTGAAAACCTATTTCTCCTTTGCCTATTGCTTAGGTTGATGACAGTAATTCAATAATATGCTTGTGTTGGTGAACGTGTAATTTTAAAAATATTTTATAGAAAGCTTTTGGTACATTTTGTTACTTCACTTTTATTATTTTTAATTTGTGCTTGGAGGACAAAAATTGCTGAAAGTAGTGAAATAAAGTTAATTTTTTAATATGAAGTATTTGACAGTTTTGTTTTTTTAAAAATGTAGATTAAATTTCCCTTCTAATCCCATGAATATTGCTTCACAGTCTCTACATTAGCCTAGGCAGAGATTTCCTCTTGAAATATTTGCTTTGGTCTGGCTCATATCATCCTTGGTTATAGGCCATAGATGGGAAATGAGTATTTTATTTTAAATGGCTTTTCTTAGTGGTCCAAGATAGAGGACAAAATAAATATAAAGCTTTCTTTTCTGAGCTTGAAGTGGTTAAGACATTGAAGTGCTATTCTCATCAATGTCTTCACTGACCACTGCACTCTTGCCTTCCAACCTAAAACATATTCTTCTTAACAATCTACCACCTTGATTCTGATGAGTGAGGAAGAATTAAGCAGAGAAAAAAGAAAGGCATATTATATTATGAAGCTTTTTAATAAATATATACATATGTTACATAATATATTTGTATAAATAAACAATAAACATGTGACTCCTCAGGTGAATGTTTTAATGCATAAAACAAAATACTTTTTTGTGGTAGCTCAGAATTGGAAATTGAGAGTATGCCTATTAATTGAGAAATGGCAGAAAAAGTTGTGGTATATGATTGTAATGGAATGGTATTGTGCTATAAGAAATGATGAGCAGGCAAATTTCAGAAAAAACTTCAATCATCTTAGATAAACTCATGCAGAGTGAATTGAGCGAAACTAATAACAATAAACAAAACCAAAAACAATATTGTTTGCTGATCAACAGTGAATGAGTTAGCTATTCTCAGCAGTACCAAGACAATTCAATTCAATTCATGATGAAAAATGCTGTCCAGTTTCAGAAAAAGAACTGATGAATAAATATACTACTTTTTTTTCCCTTTCTATCTTTCTGTTTTACTGTTCTTTCACAAAATGACTAATAGGGAAATATGTTTTAAAGTTCACAGACCCCAGGTTAAGAACTCCTGCCTTTAAGTGACATTGGACCTATGAAAATTTTATGTAATCTAACTTAAGAAGTCTTATCTAATAAAGTGAAGCATTGTATTTTCACATGCAAAAGCTCTCCAACCTTATAAGGCAGGTTATAATGAACTACAAGTATTCAAATGAAACTATAAGTGTTGCCCAAAATTAGTTCTTTTCTTCTCACTGCTTTTGTTTATAATTTTCCATATTCTAGAATTTCCCTTTCTACCTTCCCCCAATTCCTATTGATTCTTTAAAGCCTGACTCAAATTCCTATCTACTTCATGTACAGTTCCCTGATCTTTCCTGTAGTGGCAAAAACATCTTCCCCCTCCCTCTTTAGGGAAGGGAAAGGAGGGCATTTATAATGTTTTAGGCACTTTAAGTTCTTTTATAAATATTCTTTCATCTAATCCTTAGACTCAACATATTAATTTATACTCTTCTAACATGCTCATCATGTATTATTTTTTATGGTTACCTTTATAAATATCTTCCTGTTGGAGTATAACCTCTTTGAGGGTAGGCCATATGTCTTATCTCTGCTAGGATAAAACTAAATGCATGACACATTAATAAGTATTTTAAATATATTTTTGAATAAATGAATCAATGGCTTACCTCTTAAGAGACTCATAAACAATTGTTCTTAGAATTAAATATGTGAAATATTCAGCAGGGACGAAAGAATAAAAGTATCATAAGCAAAGCAGTGAATTGAAAAGAAATGTATTAATTGAAGTACCTCTGTATTGGCCTGAAATTTTTGGTGTGGCAAGTTTTTACCCCCCCCCCAAAAAAATCCTTCTTATAAAGGAAAGCATAGGTTGGTCCCTAAAGAAAAATATCATTTAATGATGAAAAGCCTGTCAAAGACATGTTTTTTTCTTATCTTAAAATTCACTTAAGGAAATCCTTCAGTAGTCTGTGGTATCTGTGGGTGTTTAAAAAACCCAAATGTAGTGATTTTTGTGAATAAGTCCCCATTCTTTAGTTAGTTTCCTCTTTCCTAACCCCACCCTCAAGCCTGTGGGCTTAAAATAAATAAAATCTCAGAGTAGTCATGCTTAAATAGCATCTAGGATAGAGAGCACAAAATAGAAAATAGAACTTTTATACAGAACTAGAAAACTTTATGCTTTCAGTTTCCAAATGCACAATTGGAAAAATTGAATGTCACATTGATACGAATCAAACATATTGCTTCAACATTTGATATACATAAAAAATGTGAATTAAAGTTCTATTTAAGCATTAACAAAGGACAACCTGTAGTGACTTTCCATGTGATTTGTAATGTGACTTTCTGGAAAGCTTTACATTGACAAGATAGTCAAGTGTAACATCAGAAAGACAATTGTGGTTTTAAATCATGAGAGAGGTTTCAAGGATCAGGACTTTTGGTTTTTGGTTTTTTGGGGGTTTTTTTATTCTTTTAAATAGTGTAGACTCGTTTCCAATATTATTTTAAGATCTGAAAATAATGCAAAATGACAGAAACTAATCATGCAAATTAGTAGTCATTTATTTACCAGAAGCGTCTTCAATGACTGAAATTCAATCCCTGTTATGTCACCTTCCAGTTCTTTGTCTTCATTCAAGCTTTAAGCTCAGTTGTCACTTCCTCTGTGAAGCCTTCCCTAGGTCCCACATTTGTTAATATTTCCCCTGCTTCATTTTTTCTTGTTTTTTATTTATCCAAATACATACTGTTCCCCTTTGAATCAAAGCTAGCCTCATGTTTGAGGTAATCCAATAGGAATGTGAGATCCAAGAGGTTTGTTTTGTGGTTTTTTTTTTTCCTATTCCTTTATCTTTATCTTGTCTCTCTCTGTGTAGGTCTCTGGTTCTCTGTCTCTCTCTGTCTCTCTCTCTATATGTATACACACTTTGTGTGTGTGTGTGTGTGTGTGTGTGTGTGTGTGTGTGTGTGTGTGTGTGTGTATATACTTTGTATGTGTACATATGATTTCTGCTTTCTATATATGTACATATGAATAAAACAGCTTGTTTTAAATCATTTTTGAAAGTTTCTTCCAATTTTTTTTTCCTGTTTACAGTCCTATTTTCATCCTTGAAAGCTCAAGTTGACTTTGTTGGGCTGCTAATTTAAGATTTCTTTAGCCAGGTTTTGCTCTTCACTGTTTCTCTTAGTTTTATCTATGAGATGATATTATTTATTGTCTTCCATCATCCTTGTAGATAATATTTTATAAATGAGTTTATATTCTGATCTAATGTTACCCTTGGCAGCCATCTCTGTTTGGCTAGTATGTAAGATGTTTAGTGACTAAGGCATGTTCTACGTTCAGTGTTGTAGCAATTAATTTATCTTGATTAAACTTCTTATGAAATTAATGTTGATGTTTGTCATTTCTCTTGGCCATTTCTCAATTTTGACTTTCAGTTACCTCTTTAGATAATTAAAAGTTAGTTTGACTCAATTCCTTGCCTTTATTGTTCCTTATTGTTACTATTCTTGCTAACTGCCTTTTAAAAAATAATTTACTTCTGCTAATCAGAGTTTAAGAAAAAGGGATCTACAGAATATCAATATCTTTTTTTTATTTAGAATTTTTTCCACAGCATATATGCATGAGTAATTGTTTTTATAATATTATCCCTTGTATTCATTTTTCCAAATTATCCCCCCCTCCCTCTACTCCCTCCCCTAGATGACAGGCAATCCCATACATTTTACGTATGTTACAATATAACCTAGATACAATATATGTGTGTAAATACCATTTTCTTGTTGCACATTAATTATTAGCTTCCAAAGGTATAAGTAACCTGGGTAGATAGACAGTAGTGCTAACAATTTACATTCACTTCCCAGTGTTCCTTCTCTGGGTGTAGTTATTTCTGTCCATCGTTGATCAACTGGAAGTGAGTTGGATCTTCTTTATGTTGAAGATTTCCACTTCCATCAGAATACATCCTCATACAGTATTGTTGTTGAAGTGTACAGCGATCTTCTGGTTCTGTTCATTTCACTCAGCATCAGTTGATGTAAGTCTCTCCAAGCCTCTCTGTATTCCTCTTGCTGGTCATTTCTTACAGAGCAATAATATTCCATAACCTTCATATACCACAATTTACCCAACCATTCTCCAATTGATGGACATCCATTCATCTTCCAGTTTCTAGCTACTACAAAAAGAGCTGCCACAAACATTTTGACACATACAGGTCCCTTTCCCCTTTTTAGTATTTCTTTGGGATATAAGCCCAATAGCAGCACTGCTGGATCAAAGGGTATGCCCAGTTTGACAACTTTTTGGGCATAGTTCCAAATTGCTCTCCAGAATGGCTGGATTCTTTCACAACTCCACTAGCAATGTATTAGTGTCCCAGTTTTCCCACATCTGCTCCAACTTTCATCATTATTTGTTCCTGTCATCTTAGCCAATCTGACAGGTGTGTGGTGGTATCTCAGAGTTGTCTTAATTTGCACAGAATATCAATATCTACTGATCTATATGTTTATATCCCCTGGGTATAGAATCTTTGAGAATCATCTAGATAAAAATCAAAGATATCCTGGATATTAGTAGAGAAGAATTTCACTAGAGATAGTAAATAATGGGCATCTTGACTATTTCACATTATCAAAAAAAATATTGAAAGCATAAAAGCCCCCTGTATTTTGGTCTGTTGACTGTGAAAAAGCATTTGACTTATTTCAGCAAAATGCTGTCTTACAAGCTCTTTTATTAGAAGTTGTCTTCTAAATGGACAAAGATAGATGGATCTATCCATCAAATCATTGAAAGGAATTCCCAAGTTCATGCAATGACATCCATTTGAGTATTTCCCCAGCACTTAGCAGATTTTTACATTGATGTCTAATACATTTATGGAATTGAGAGTATAGGTCTTGAAGCAAATTTACATATCATTTATTATAATTCCTTCATTTGTCATATGTGGAAACTTGGGTCAAAAGTGATTAGCAACTTGACTAAAGTCTTCTAAAAGCCAGGTTTCCTAAGGATTGTAATTAAGAAATGCTTGTGAATCTGAAAGGATATGAAGAAAATGCTAAGTCTGGAATCAACTATGAAATCAGTTTGTTAGAAATAAGTAAGCTAATTAGGCAGGTTCTGGTTATTGGTATCACTCATTTGATAGGCACTCATTGCCCAGGCTTATGTTCTAGAGCAGCACCAGCAAATTCCATGCTTATTTTCTCAGATCCCAAAGATTGGAAAATGGGAGGTGGGGTTCAGTATACCTTCATGTTCTAGAACCTTTATCATACAGTTGTGGATTGAGTTATCTTCCCCCTTTTTTTCATTCTGTGTGCTAATGTGGGTGACCTTGTGGTATGTACTAGTGATCTGCAGAAATAATAATGAGAAAAAATTACTCTAACTGTTAGAGTCTTTATTCTCATAGTAGTGGGCCCATCCTCTCCATATTTTACTCCTAATCCAATGTCGCTTTTTTTAAAAGGCTTGTTGTTGCTGTCTGTAGCATTTTTTGCAAGTTTTGTCTTATCCCAAACTTGACATTTCCTTAGCAGTTTGAAAATAATTGTGGATTCAACATATAAGAATCTGAACTCAGCAAAAGATGCTCTATATAACCCTTTAAATTCCCCCTCCCTTTCTTTATCAAAATAATTTGAAATTATGTCATCAGCAAAATCAGCTTCTCTGTTTAGGACTTGGGCTACATTATCATACCTGTCTTTTTCTCCAAATTTGTGATCTTTTCTCCTAAAGCCTAGAGTGCACACATCAACCCATGCCTGATATATCTCTCTTAATATAAATTCTAAGCCACCAGAGCCAATTTCTCCCAAGGTTGCTGTTTTATCAGTTTGAACTACCACTTCCTCTTTGTTGGTCAGGTCAGCAATTTCCTACAAAGTGTTCTCTGTCTTATGAAAAATGAAATTATTAGCAGGGCTCTGTCCATTGTCTTTTCTTAGAACATCCTTTAGGGGTTGCCCCAGGAAAATCCTCTGAATTAACTTCATAGAACTACCATAATTAGGTTTAAGGTGGAAGGGCAGGGCAGGGCAGGGAAGGAAGGCCACTAATGTCTAGAATTTTTAAATATCTGTTCAAGATTTATTTAAGAAAAAGTTCTTTTTTATACTTGGTTTTTTAACCATCTTTCTTATTTCTCAAATTGGTCTAATTTGCAATTGAAAAAAAAAATAGTCCCCAGTTTCATCTCTTCCATTTAAATTTAGACCATAAAATAGATTGCATTAGGAAATTAAACAGAATAAATGTAAATACTAATGAGAAATTAAACATTAATTAGCTTAGGAAATTGGCATATGATTGTATGCTCACTTATTTTTACTTTAAAATTTAAAAAGGCTCGCCCACTTAGTTGAAAAGCATTGACTCTTTTCAGGAGGCTTTTTATATTCTCATCTTCAAGAAGTGAATGTGATATGTGGAGAGTAGAAAGAACTCCGGAATAGCTGAGTTGCACTCTGTTGCCTTAAGAAGTCACTTTTCTCATCTGTAATAGAGAGACAAATATTTACTTGGATTATCATATGGGTCTCTGGTGAGAATGAAATGCCAATGCATTTAAAAACTTGAAAACTGGAAAATATTATATAGATAAAAAGTATTATCTTCATTAGAACTTATTGAGCACATATGTAAAATACAAGAAAGAATACTTATCCTGAAAATGCATTTTAACTAATTATAAAAGATTTCAAGCCTTCGGAACTATTTCGTTGATCACTCCTAAACTATTCAATTTCTCTTCTGGTTTGGTCTATCAGTTTTATATCTTCCTAGCACATTAGATTAGAAAGCCCCTGTTTTTGACAGCCTGAGAAAGTTGGCAAAGTACATGAACTATGAATCCTCAGTATTCCTCAGGTTCAAAACATTACCAGACCAGTTTTCTCATCATACATTTCTTTGATGACATTTTTATTCCTCTTTAAGTCTGTAATTCATTGTAATATATCACAATATATTCACACTCACCCTGTACCATATAAGTGATGCTCATTTTCAGTTCTTTGGATTCCATAGTGTTTCAAGTATTGTATCTATTCTCTCACATGTGAATAGTATTAATATTAAAAAGTGTTTTCTTTGTTTCTAAGAGAAACTTGTGGTCATTAAAAAAAACATTGCATTTTCCATAAGTAATCCAGGCCAGTCTCCTTGCCTTCCTTTTGGGGGGGGTGGGGAGGAGGGGGGAATGAGTCCCCAACAGATACTACTCAAGTATTTTAAGGAAAACCCAAAAATATTCAGTTGTGTCCTTTAATTCACTTCATTGTTTATAGAATTAAGAAAAAGGAATAATTTCCTATCTTTTTATTATTTGCCAGTGAAATTGATTGAACTATTAAATCTCTGCTTTAATCATTTATTGGAATGATATTTTTAGAGCAATACCACTATCAATCTAGACTTATACTTGTTTTAGGCTTTTCATTTTTTTTATTTTAGGATTTTGGATTTTAAAGTTTAATTGCTTGTTTGGCACCACAGTATTTATGTTCATTATCTTCAGTTGGTAGTTAGCATCTTGTATTTATTGTTCTAAATTCCAGGTGTAAGGCTTTCATTTTTTTATTCCCCAAAGGAATTTTTATTGGAATTAATTTAAACTGTTAATGAAAAAGAGATGAAAAATATTGAGTATATTTGTTATTTGCAATATTGTTCTATGGTTGGTTAAAGTTGACAAAAATTAGAATGGGAATATCTTAAGTATTAAGTATTTTAAAGGTGCTCAAAGAAACACTGAATAACCATGTAATTGTAGGAGATGTTTCCAAAGGGATTCCTGTTTTCATTCTGAATTGAACTAGATGATCCTGTGGTTTCTTCCAACCCTAAAATTTTCAAATTTCAGAAATTGCAGTATTTAATCTCTGGATTTTTAAAATCTAATCTAATAAAAACCAAACTCATTTGAAGGAATGCCAAATAGAGTACTTTCAGCAAACACAGTAGAATATAATCTTTTCTATTTGTGTATAATTGAAAAAGTCTCACCAGAGTCAGTCAAATCACTCTTCACTATTTTAATAATAGTGATTGTTCATATGTTTAAATTAATTGGAACAGAAAAGCCAGTTAAGGAGGAGGAGTTACCTGCATGGGAAGAGGAGGTGGGGTACCAAAGAATGGGCTGATGGTGATTTACTTTCTCTACCTGTTATGGATCCAGAGCTTCCTTCTTCACTAAGAAAGTAAAAAAAAAAAAAAAAAAGAGAGGAAAAAAAAAGTCAATAACTGCATCTTTATATGAATTAGAACGTTTTTAATAACATCAATTATAAACCATTAGACACTTGATTTCACTGCACAATGTGAGAATGAATAAATACAGAAAGATAAATTGTGGAAACATCTCCCAGGTCCTTGTGGAAAACTGGCTGCTGACAGAATCTGTATCATTTCTTGAGTTAGTGCTAAAAATTCTTTTCATGTTGCACATTCATTTAAAATACTGTCAGAAGTCAGTTTCTATTGGGATTGATGAAAGTTCACAGACTGCTTGATATTAAAAATAGAAATGGTCAAATCACAGTGTCATTTTCACTACTTTTCCTGAAATACCAAATGAGGAAATAATCCTTATGCATTTAGTAATTTTTCATTCAAATTCCTTATCCAGAAAAGTTTCATTTTGATTTTAAGAGGAAACCACTAATTAGCATGTGGTATATAGTTCCTTATGGGGGAGGAGTATCCTAGAAAGCTGTTATAAGCTAATGTATTCTACATTTTCATTCCCAACCTACACATCTTTATAAATTTGTCCTTAGAAATTAGTTTTTATTTGACACTCATGAATCATCCCCCAAACTCACCAGCTTTAAATGTCATTATAAGTAATGACTTTAAATATAACTGAAAAGCATTGCGGTTTTTATTGTGATCCGTTACAACTAATAAAATATTTTAAATGTTCCAAATGTCTTAGGGACACAAAGTATCAAAGATAAAGATGTAATCTATGTCTTCAAGGAGTTTATAGTCATTCATTGCTATTCTTCTATTGAGTTTATATATATAAAAACTCAAAATATAAAGAATTTCAAAGTAAAAATAACTTAAAAAAAATAACTTCATATTTGTCTACTCCACTCAATATTTATAGATAACCCCTTCTGTGATAAAGACTGCATAAGGTTGGATTATACAAAAAATATGATGAAGGTGAAATTTAATAGAAGTAAGAACTTTAGAAATATATTTTTTTCTTTTTTAAGCTTTTTATTTTCAAAACATATGCATAAATAATATAAAATTATTTTGATTAAGCTTTGAAAAGTGCTTTCATCAGAAAGAAAGTAATGATATGAAATGATACATATAATGGGAACTCACATTATAGATGAGGATACTGAGGCCCAGAAAGGTGAAGTAAATTTTTCATAGTCTTTCAATTATGTGTTCTGATCCAAGGGAAAGTTAGAGAAAGTATAGCTGTAGTTCAGAACCATTAAAAAGGAACATTCTTAATCCCATTCTTCTACATTTTAGGTAATCTACCTTTATTCCATCTTTTAATTTTGTTTTCTTTTATAATCCCCCTGTTCTCTAAAATTTGTGTTTTTCTTATGATTAATGCCTCCTTAAATCTTTCTGCTCTAGTCATCCCCATCTCTCTTCTCCCTGCTTTTGTCTTTTTCTCTGTTTAATTTAATACTATACTATGTGTGTGCTCAACTTTGGTTTAAATAAATTATCTAATTCAGATGATTCATATTTATTTTTCCCTCTTAACCTCTTTCTTCCATATTTATGTAGTAAGATAGTAATCTTAATTCCCCTTCTCTTTTTTCTTCCTTTAAATATTGCTTTTTCTTTCCCTTATTTCTCTTGAAAATATAAAAATGGCACTTTCCCAAGCTTTGCAATAATTTTTTTTCCTTTATGATGCTCAAAAAGAGGATTCTGAGGGGAAGATCATTTCTTTTCTCCTTTTATCATCATAAACACTCTTCCAATTGCTCAAATGTATTTAGCTTTATAGATTTCTTTTGACTCCTTTTTATATTTGGAACATATTTATTCAGCTCTGGTGTCTTCACTAGGAATATTTATAAATCATCTATTTTATTTAATCTTTGTTACTTCCCCCACATCCCCACCCCTAATAAAATTATCCTCACTTTTGTCAGGTGAGAAATGGCTAGTTGTAATCTATTCCAAGCTATCCTTTCTTTTATAGTAATTGAATCTAAATCTTGTATGATCCTGATTCTTCTTGAAACTTTAACTTTTTTCCCCTGGTTAATTGTTTTTATTTGATTAGGAAGCTCTAGAGTTTGAGTTTGACACTCCTGTCAGTTTTTTTAGAGTTACTTTCAGACTTGTAGATTCTATTCTTACTTTGCCCTTTAGTTCTAATAATTCATACAAGTTTCATTTTTTTTCCTTCAAAGACAGAAGCTAGCATTGTCTCAGATTAGAGATTATCTCTCCAAATCTGTTTTCTAAATCAACTACTAATTGTAGGCATACCTTATATATAATTCATTTTTAGCATTTGAATTAATCTAGTATCTCTTGGTGCATCAGAGAATCATTTCTCTCTCCTTAATCCCATTTAATATTCCAAAAATCTGTTTGCATGTAAGTAAGGTTTTGCATGCCCTGTATTAAGTTATTTACTCTTTTTCCAAGTCTTTCTTATGGTGGTTCCATTTTCTTTCCCAAGCTTTATTTCTAGACCTCTAATTTCAAACATATTGTAAAACTCTTACCTTGTTCTTTGAAGCTATATCATTTGTGGTATTATTTTCATGAATTTTTGATCATGAATTTAAATAATGTGAAGTTTTTCTTGTATTCATTTTTTTCATCTTGAATTGGAACCCTTTGTCAAGGCTAGACTATATGTTCTTTTGAGAAGACTGGTGGGTTTATTTTTTTGGTCCCCTTTGGAACCTCTAGAATGACTCCAGCCGATGCTTATGCATTGAGGTTTATTATCACCATCTTGGTGTGAGCCCTGAAGGTTACTAATCTTCAATTCAAGATCAAAGCAATGTAGCATCTAGTTTCAGGCATCTTTGGCTTGTCTCTATTCCAAAGCTCTGATATATAGCTTTATGATAAGTGTACCTTGATTCTACTGTTTCTGCAAGGCTTGTATGTTCTGAAGCCTGGATCCAAGATTTTCTCTCTGGCCCCTTTCCTGGTATCTACAGGCTTCTGTAATTTTTGCATGAAACTGAATTTTAAAGCATGCATTTGCTTTCTAATAGACTTAGGATGTAGAACTATGGAGACTAAATGTGGATTAAAGCATCATATTTTCACCTTTGTCTCTTTGTTTTTCTTTCTTGTGGTTGTTTCCCCATGTTTTGGTCTTTTACCATACAACATGACAAATATAGAAGTATGTTTAAAAGGATCATACATAGTTAACCTTTATCAGATTATTTGCTGTCTTGAGTGGAGTTAGGGAAAGAGGCAGATCTAGAATGCAAAGTCTTACAAAGAAGAATGTTGAAAATTATCTTTACCTGTATTTGGAAAAATAAAATACAGTTGAAAAAAGGTATTTGCTGTAGTTTTCCTTGGATTTCTTGATCATTATTCATTCTGCTGCTAAAAAAACATTCTTGATGGAATAGTTCTAAGAGCAAGCTATTTTGATTATTGACTACATTATGATCCTCTTAATAATATACCTAGAGTTGATTATATTAACTTTCTATCCTCCATATTCCAAAGTTGACTCAGGTTTTAGGTAGTACACTAAAGTTTCCAGCTATCTTTCAGATAATTCTCTCTGAGGTATGGCTCTCCTTTTCTGTACCTCTGCAATTCATTTTCATAAACCAACCTGTCAAAGTTGCTCTCCCTCATTTAGCCCAATGGATCACTCAGAAACAGCAGGTTTAAACAAATAATCCTCTCACTAAAATCATAATCAAATACCTACAAGTAGAAATTCTCAAAATTGTTTAAAAACAGTCCAGAGGATAAATTTTTTTAAACTATCAGCAAAGACATTTTAAACAGCAGTCAGTAAAGAGATTCCTTGCATCTTAAGAACTCGCTGACAGTCTCTAAAAATAATTTTAAAAAAAATCTACTTGCCTCTAGGCCATCAGCTGAGTCCTAGATCAGTCTACCAAGGAACATTAACTCCAATTGTCCCATGTCTGTACCACAACTTCCTTGCTTGCAAAGAATTTAATTGATATTGTGGGAGTACAGAGCATACCTCCCCATTTGCACTAAGTTCTTAGCCCAGATGGCTTATAAGTGTAAAGCTTTAGATTTTTTGCTATTGAATTTCATCTTAACCCAATATTAGAAATTAGTCTTATGCTTGTATCTGAAGAACAGAACTGAAAATAAAAGTTAGACTTTGAAAAGAGGACAATTTGGGTTTTATGTAAGCAAAAACTTCCTAACAATTGAAGTTAGCCAAAAGTGAAACTGGCCAATTCAGGAAGGTAGTGAGTTATTTCTCACTGAAAGTCTTCAAAGAAAGATTAGATCACCAAGTTCTGTAATGTTGTAGATGGGACTCTTAACAGGCTCTGATTTAATACCCTGAGCTCTGAGAACATGGAATTCTTCATAGAAGCTACTTTTCTATATTGCGACTAAGTTTCAGAATTTAAAACAAATTTCAGTAGTCCTTAATATTCCTTTGTGATTTTTGTTCTTTATTTTGAAAACATATTCATGATTTTTCACCTATTCCTATGATCACCAACCACCATCAATAACAAAGATTTTCTTTATCATATACTATTTTTTAATTCATCTTTATTCATTTTGTTAAATCCTTAAAAAGAAACTTTCTACCTTCAGGTTCTCTATCTCTGCCCTTCTGAAATTCTAGGTTACTTGTTTTATTTGTTTTTGTGTACTCTCTACTTTAGCTTTTTATTCATTTCTTTTTTTGCTATCTCACTAAGTTATCTCAAGACTAATTCATACATCCCTTACATCTAGTTTTCAATGCATTTAGCTTTAATAACTTCTATAGAGAGGGATAAATTAAAAATAAAAGTTATATAATAAGGACTGGAGCAGAGAATCACCAGCTAAGGAAATGTCTACCAATGTTATCTTTGACTTAGAGAGTTTCATAGAGCTCTGGTCACTATATCACAAAGCCAGCCGGTATATGTTGGAGGTAAGATTTATATACAAATATAAGTTACCTCAAAACCACCTCCTAAATACTCCGCTATGCTAAATCCAAACTCTAGTATCTTTTCTAAAATGACAGTAGTCTGAAATTGGGCAATAATTTTTAGTAATCATTTATTATTAGCTGTACTTTAAAAATCATGTTATAATTTTACTTAGGTTTTATCAGAATATATTCAATAGATGATACTTTGATACCTAAGGTTGTGTCTTAATAGTAGTTATTTTAGATGTGAATTTTAATGATTCGGTGGTTATGAATTTTCATTTAGCAATTGTTAGGTCCCTTTCCCAAAGCCATTCTTTATTTTGGTCAGTCTGTCAGTACAGAAAGAAAGTTAAATAAGTGCTGTGTTTGACTTGTTTTCTTGGCAAAGAGAGTGGAGTGGTTTTCTCTTTCCCTTTCCAGCTCATTTTACAGACTAAGAAACGGTGGCAAACAGGGTTAAGTGAGCATCACACAAAGTGTCTAAGGTCAGATTGAACCCAAGAATATGAATCTTCCTGATTCCAGATTTGGCACTCTGCATCTAGCTGCTATTTAGATGTCACACACACATGTAAGCCCGATTATCCTGCTAAATAAACAGTTAGCTCTTGTCACTTAACTTCTGTAGATGGCCATTCCCTCCTTTGTAAAATGAGATTTGAGCAGATGTTCTCTAAGGTTCCAACCCCTACAATCCTGGTTTACGCTATAATACTATCATATTCTTCTTTAATAGTCTGAAACATAGACTTTACCATCAGCATCATATTTATGGCATTTAACCAGAGTTTACTCTAAAGATAGATGATGTCTACATATAATTATAACACTGAAATATATAAATAGAATAAAGTACATCCTGATGGTATTGTTTCTCTGGCCCAGTCACATCATGAATGGAGTATGTTCCCTTACAGGATTTGTATGGCTAGTTTTGTGGATTAAAGAATCATATTAATAACTGAGATTCTCTAAGGGGCAAGCTTTCTCCTCAGTCAAAAGAGTTGGCAAGTAAAAAATGTTTTATGTAGTATGTAACATAGAACAATATGGTCTAGCAGCTTGAAAAACACAGTAAAACTGGCTCCATCAAAGAGAGAATAATGCACAATTGGCATTGAATCATCGTATTTCTTACGTGTTGTTTGTAGGCATCCATTACTCCAGGATGGAATTCACTTTATCAAAAATGCCATCAATTAGCTCTGTTGTTTAGAGACAGTGTCCATTCATGCAGTAATTTTTACATAAGAATATTATAGTAATGATGATCATCTAGCATTGTTTGCCTTCAATAAAAGGATACCTGCTTTTAAAACATAAGGAGCGAAGTATAGATGAGAGGGCATTTTTTTCTTTGTTTTAAAAATAGTGGTCAAACTTTTGGTTATGGTGTGACCTTTAATTATGACTTCAGTGTTGTTGTTTTTATGTGTCCACATTACTGCTATTAATGTAGATTCTGAGTTCCTTAGCAATAATTTCAGAGATGGCCCTGTCAATCATCAATTAATTATAAAAAACATATTTTATCCCACTCATTTAGATAAGAAGTGTCAAACACATAACTCACAGCAGATACAGAGAGACTTTTGGATGGTATGCAATAGGTACCTGCACTTCAATTTTATAAGGCAAAATGGAAGAGCCAAAATTACAAGCATTAATTAAAAATTAAAAGGCATTTTTATTTTAAAAGGAAAAAATAATTGTTTTAATTAGACTATTGATATATTTCTACTTATGTTTTTATATAATTTAAGAAGAAAATCATTAAGTACATTTTGAAAATTGAAATTTGAAATGTCAAGTTCTTCCCTGGAAATTGTTTGGACTTGGTGCTAGATTGTTTTCTGAGTAACCCAAATTATAGTAGTAAATGAAAAGTAGAAGCCAGAATTATAAATGAAATTTGCTGCTCAATCATTTTTTGTTTATTTTTAGACCTATTGTGACAGCTATAATGGCAGCCTTCTTTGACTTAAGGAATTAGGGTGTATTTCTTTAGCAGTTACCCTATACCCAATAAGAAGAGGTCACAGGGATCATCTAGCTAATGTACCACATTAGTAGACAAAATTTTATTTTAGCTCACTTTAAGCTAGAAATGCCAGGGAAGCAAATAAATGAGAAACAAACTGAGGAAAAAAAAGTGCTTTCTTAGGAATGTTTCCAGAGACCTCTAGACCCCAGTAAGTTATACTGGGAACTTCCAAACAATTTTAATTTGTTTCCTAAAGAGATCACGTATAGGATTTGTGTTGGAGAGAGAAGGTAAGATGAGGCAGATTCACTAGTATGCATGGCTGGTTATTAATAGTTCTCAGCCTGTAATAATAGAATAAAATGTTGGAATTGTGTTTATTAAAGTGTATTGGTGCTGCAAACTTTTAATAATTTTCTAATTTTGCAAACTTATTTAATTTTTTCTTTGAACAGTTGTATCCTATTAAGTTATTTGTTTGTTAAATTACTTTTTGTTTAAAAATTTGAAATTTGTTTGAAATTTATTAAATTTCTTTCTTATATTGATGTTAACATGCAAATATATTTCCTTGTTGAATATTTGTGTGATTTTTGCATATATATTTGTAAATGTTTATTGATGCATATATGTACATGCATATGCAAGATATATGTATACATATATTCACCTTTATATACATATATGTGTGTATTATGACAGTACATAAGAGACAGTGAATTGAGCTCAGAATAAAAGAGGAGTAGTAGAAGAGTATATTATATTAATTTCAGGGGGAAAAAAGAAATTATTTTAATAATCCTAAACTTCTCCCCTTAATTTTAATCCATTCATAAAATGATTTTTAATAATTTTAAATAGTTTTAAATAATTCATTATTTAGAAAAGTATGTTGGCTGGTCAGGTTTTAAAAGAGAAAAAAAATTATTCTTATAAAATCTAAATAGATCCTAAGCTTTATTAGTACTTAGAAAATATATTGTATATAATTATTAGAGTCCATTATTAATTCAGCACTTTTGGGGGGTGTGTGTGTGTGTGTAGACAAAACTCAAGAGGTTATCCAACTAGGTAACATATTGGGAGCAATAAGTATGCTTTATCCATTTTTTTCCGCTTTTTGGCTGGATTACACAAAATTCTTTGAATAACTATATTTCTTCCATCTTTTTGGTGCCAATGTTCTGCCATTTTGATTGCATGGCATAAGTCATAGGACACTATAGTCTCTGAAGAATTAAGAACTATTCTTTGAAAAATCATATTATTTCTGAGTCATCCAAGTAACAATCAGAGAAAATGTGGTTGAACAAGAATGGATATCAGGTAGCAGCACGTGACAAATCAATAGCTTTGAAGAAGAGTTGCCATCTAAAAATTGTTTGAGCAGAAATGATGCAGTGAGAGCAAGGGATGATGGCGGATAGGCAGTAGCCTCCATTGGTATTCTCAGGATGTCAGAAGAAAGCAAGGGAGACATCCCACTTATTGGGTATACTATCGATGGTCAACTTATGGAAAGCCATGGAAAGAATCACACCTAGGTAAAGTCACCGTGGGTCTGTCATGATTGGTATTTGAAGAAACTTCCAAATTAGGGACATCACGGATCCATTTGATGATTCAAATTAAAATAAAGGTGCTTATAATGTAAGCCTGAACATGCTCATTTAAACTTCCAGAACTATTTCAGAACTTGAAGAAAAACCAATTTTAGATGGGGAAAAAAGCTATTGCAAATGAGAAAAAAATGATCACTCTTTTAGGAAGGATATTGATAAGTTTGAACAATAACCAGAAGAAAGCTCTTTCCATGGTGGAAGGCCTCAACATCATATCTTGAGCAGTAAAAATAGGTATTTTTATCTAGGTATTTTTATCTTGGACTTGGGAGGAAAAAGCAGCTATCTTCAAGTATTTGACAAGTTGTCACTTAGATTAGAGTCCTTCTGCTGGGCCACAGAGAACAAAAAGAGGTACAGTAGGGGAAACTGCAAAGAGGCAGATTTAAGTGTGGTTGGAAAGACAAGCTTCCCAACAATATATTGTATAAAGCAGAATGGACTGGTTGGCCCAAGCAGAAAACTTAATGACTATTTATCAGAGATCTTATAGAGGTGGTTCTCGTTCAGATAAGGATTAGACAAGATGGCCCTGAGATATTTTCTAACTCTGATATTATATAAAATATTGTAAAGAAAAGAGCTACAGCAAAATAGATTTGCCAAAGCTTTGCTTCACCAGTGCCCTTTCATTTTTCTTTTCCAATAATTAATATTGATCCTTTGTTTATCCCCAAGATTTAAGTCTGAAAAAAAAAATCATCCTAACATAAAGCCAGTGTATTCAGGCCATTGGTCAGGGAATCCAGGAATCCAGGCATGAAGGGAACACACTGCCTAGAGAATTAAATAGATTGGGAAAAGAAGGAAGACATAGGAATGTTATTGAAAGGGTGTGAATAAATGAAATGACAGTCATTATACTTTATATTTACAATATACTAGGATATGAGAATTCTGATTAATGCAGTGAAAAAGAACAATATCAAAAGACTGACAGTTGAAATATATACCTATATCCTGATGGAGAGGTGATGTACTCAAGATATAATGAAGCAAATTTTTGGACATGGCTAGTGGAGAAGTTTTGCTTGATTCTCTCTATTTACTATACTCCTTGGTTTTTGCTTGATTATACTTTTTTGTTATCAGGTTTTCCTTTTCTTTTTTTCTGTTTTTTGTTATTTTGGTTCTTTTGGATTGAGTCATATTTAACTGAAAAATATTAATTTTAAAAATACATTATATGAAAAAATTCACTACATAGAGTAATTTTATGGTAACTTGTTTATAAATATTATCTTTTAAAGATGAAACACCCTAATTTGTCTGTGACATAAGTCAATATTTTCATATATTGTATTTATTTTAAAAAGGTCACTTCTGTATTGATTTGCCACTCACAAGTAGTTTTCCTTTACTGCATACTTTCAAGTCAAGGCCTTTTCTTGGTGTCTGGTGAGTTCTAAACAAGCTAACCCTGTTAAGCTGACTGATTGAACATGAAAGGCACAGTAAAAATAAGCTAGGTAATATATTTTCCAGTTCACTGCCTCTTTCTCTTGCCTTATTCACCCCTTTGACCTTGTTTAAACAGTAATGTATCTTCATACAACATTCTTAATGAGACTGTTTACCATGCATACTTAATGAGATTGCACCGTATTTAATAAATTCTCTTCCCCAGCATATTCCTCAGAAAGGAGACTCATCTTTTGGAAGAATTAACCTTTTGACTAGAAGAGAGGCACTTCTTTATAGGACACAAATTTTACATTTCTTAAAGGTTTTTAATTTTTAAAAATGTCACACCAACATCTGGAACTTTTACACATTTACACAGATCAAACTTGAGAATAAACATTCCCCAGCAGTAACAACTTCTGACATGTAGGTTTTTAAATACCTTCTTTCCTTAACAGTACTGTCTTTAGGACAGTTTACCTATCTGTGTTAATGAGACACTAGAATATGAACTCCTTGAGGGAAGGAACTGTATCATTTATGTGTCCTCAGCATTTGGCACAGTCTGGCACATAATAAGTGCTAAATGAATGCTTTTTGACTGCCATCAGAAAAGAAGAATAACACAAAAACTTTACATTAGTCTAAAATGGCAATATTTCTTTCTCTCTTTCCTTTTCACCCATAATCTTTCATAATTACAAATATGAATGTTTGTAGATCTAGATTACCCTGTTCTCAAAACCAGCCAGAAGGGGGAAAAAGTCCTGTATAATCCACAAACTGGATAACATTTAAATAATCAAATTGATATTATGTTAGGGAAAAGAAACAAATTGGAGCAAAAATATCTTAAGTCTAGGTGAATTTTTCATAACAAAATTTACTAATTACTATGGTATCATACACTGCATTTTTTTCATTTGTATTAGAACGGACAGTAGGGTGCACACCTGGTAAATATAGTGTTGGAAAGAAAGAAAATCATAGAAAACAGCAACATTTATTGGAGATAAAAGATGTATATATATATATATATATATATATATATATATATATACACATCAAGGTATTCTGCTAGGAAGGAGGAGTAGAAGAAAAAAAGACTCTTTCCAATGGTAGAATCTCACAGGGCCTCAGAAGGAGAGGGTTGAATGTCCTTTGGTAGAGATAACTCTGGCAATACTAATTGTGATGGAGCAAGCAGCTTCTGTGCTCCTGGAAACTCCCATTCCCAACTTAAAAGTTGCGACCCAGCCACCTTTAATCCTCTCAACACCCCAATTCTTTCCCTTACTCAAATGAACATCATCTGTAATTTATCAAGACTCCATCATTTTCCATTTCAAGAAACTTCTTCTCTGACTTTTAACTAATACTATTCTTTTATGTTTTCCTATATATCTATAGGTCCTAGCCAAATCTAAGCAAAACAGGCTTCTACATATTTTACATACATTATTTAGTTTGGGGAAAAGATTAATTCAGCTTCCAGAAATTTATTTCAGTCAGTTTGTCCATGTGAAAAAAAACAACTTCAAAACCTGCATTCTGAAAAGTTCTATTCAATTTAACAAATATTTATTAGGTGCCAACTTTGTTCAGAGTACTATGCTAGGAGATGAAGATATCCACAGAGTTTGTATGGTACTAGAAGATAAAACATCAATCAGAAAGCACAATGCTGTTGGAAAAAAATGGTAGACACAAGCAACTGTGGTGATTAGGAAAAATATGGTAGAGAAAATAGCACCAGAGCTAAGCCTTAGAGAGACAGATTCTGCAAGGTGAAGATAAGGCAGCAAAAAGCATTTCAGGCTTGAGTTACAATCTGTGCAGATGCACAGAGGAGATGGAATTCTGGGAGCTAGTACAGTCAAGGGGCAGCTAGTAATCCAGTTAGGCTAGAGACAGCATGATATAATAGAAAGGCTCAGCTTCTGTAGTCAAGGACCAAGATTCAGATCTCTCCAATACTTCTTACTGCCTGCGTGGCCTTGGGAAAAATCAATCTTCAGTTTTCTCTTCTATAAAATGGGAGCAAGATCTAGATTTGTAATTCTATAGTAGAGTGAAAGAAAGTGAATGATGCAAATTTATTATATGAAGATAAGTTGGAGTTACATTACAAAAGAACCTACATTTTGCAAATCATTTTCTTCATATATTCTTCATATTCTTCAACCCATTATTAAAAGTAGAAGAACCTTTTTAAAAATAGATTTTATTGAGAACTAGAGAACATTGTATACAGTAACAGCAATATTGTTCTAACAAGTTTAAACCACTGTCCTAAAAGTGTTATTTATACTCAAATCGACTACAGAAGACCTACAAAAGAAGGTGTTGTCCATATCTAGAGAAAGAATTGATAAATAGAAGATTCATATACACACACATTATTGTGTCTAATGGTAGCCTTCTCTAGGATGGGCAGAGGGAGGGAGAAAAAATGCATAGTAGAGAACATAAGATTTGGAAGCACAGAAAACCAGGATAACTGAAAATTATGTGTAGTATATATTGCAAAGTTTTTATTCCAACAAAAAAAGTAAATATGAAATTCATGGTTTTATATTGAATACTCTATGTTGTTCTATGTATGTGGATTTTTTTGTCATTTCTATTTAAATTCAAAACAAATTAAAATTTGAAAAATGAAATAAAAATAGATTTTATCTTTTGATGAATAGATAGATATCTTTAGTGATATCTATTATATTAATATTGATATTTTTGTTCTTACATTATGTGTAGTTCCCTTTGTATCTCCTATTATGATACCTCCCAAAAAATCTTTTCTTATAAAACCAAATTAATATTTAAAACCTTTTTCTTTCCTATTATAGAAACACACTTGATTTAGGGAAAAGGTATATAATTTGCCAAGAAGATGTCAAAGAAATACCATGTAGAAAAACTTCTATTTTCTATAATGAAATAATTATTAATATATAATTATAATATATATTAGCTAATATATATTATAATATATAATTATAATATAATAATAATATATAATGTATAATTATTAATAAAATAATAGGATCATTTCAGAGTTGTTGTTTTTGTTTTAATTTCCTTTTCTTCTCCCTGCAATTTACAACCAATTAAAAAACATGGGGTATAATTCCAAGTGGACTTTTCAGTCAAGAATTAATGCTTGAATATTGAGATCTTTTTCTGATGTTGAGATGTTTACTCAGTTAGGTTGGATTATATCACATTTAACTTTTCAGGGTCTCCATGCCCAATTCTGTATATCTTTTCTAGCTTAATCCTGTAAAAAAAAGGAAAGCTTTTTTTGCTTAGCTGTGTAAAGCTATAGTCCATGTGAGTATCTCACACACACACACACACACACACACACACACGCACTTGTTTTGGAAGAGATTTTTTTTTTTGGTTTATCCACCAGAAAACCAGGACCTACCTAGTTACCTTGTCACTACTCTGATATTACTCCCACCCACCCATGCTTTTCTTTACCTAGAGCCTTCCATAGACAGATCTCTAGAGATTATGACTCCTACCCTGAACTTCAGCCAGTTAATCAACTCATCTTTGGAACTACCTGAAACTGAAATATCCTGAATGATGAGTAATTGAAAACTCACCTAAAATACTTTGGTACTCAACCCTAAACAATGTTTAACATCCCATTCAAGAAGCTGCCAGGAAAATAGGACCCATACAGTCATCTTGCTTTTTGCTCTCCACCCAGAAGTATTCCTATTATCCACTTTCAACCTCTTGCTTTTGCTCAAATACTTACTGCCATTGCTATTAGAAAAGGTATCAACTTCACCCACTAATGCTGGAACTGCCCAAATGAAAGATGTTTTCCCTTGATTCAATTCTACCAGTGCCATTATATCCTCCATTAGAACAAAAGCCCTTTTTAAGGGGAATGACTCATTTTTACATGCTAACTATTAAAAACCAATTGTTGTACAGGTAATCAATAAGAATGTATTAAATGTTTTCTCTGTGCTGTGCACAATATTAAACACTGGGATGCAAAGAAAAGGAAAAACAAAAAAATAGTCAGTCCCTGATCATAGTGAACTCACACTGTGGTTGGTGAGACAACTTGCAAACAACTATATACAAACAGAATATATGCAGGACCAAATGGAAATATGTAATAGAGGATGGGTACCAGAATAATAGTAGGTGCTTAATAAATGATTATTCATTCATTCATACCTTCCTTTCTTTAATTCTTTTTTCATTTCCTCTACCACAAAGTAGGAATATATTCAAATTATCTTTCCTACTTTTTGTTTTCTTAAATGTTTCCAGTGAGAGTTTTCTTATTAATGGTAATATATTCTAATGTCTCAGTGTACTGCATTCCAAAGAACTTAGAGGAAATTCTCATGATGTCTATGCTGAATTCCATTTATTGTAGTTTCAATCTTTTACTTCTCGTGATATCCTCTGGTGGAATAAGGAACAAGTGTATATTATTAATTGGCCTGTATATGCTGTCTAAAATTATCATGATATTCCTTATTTCTTCTCTAGAAAAAAAATCAGCAATTCATTCATCTTTTTCCTTATAGGAGAATTGTTTTGATGTTTTTTAAGGCAACATCTTATCTTTCTCTAAGCTTTATGTATCTATCCTATCATATCTCTCAATAGAATCCTGAGTTTTTTGACTTATACGTTGTGAAATAAAGGCTGTCCTATGCCTGACATACATTTGGTACCACAAATGCTTTTACAAAATGGAGCTGGGTGTCCCCGTTACACACATATGGAAAAAACCCTACATTTTGCTATATATCTTGAAAAAGATAAATTTATCCTCTTGGGATCAGCTCCCAGTCAAACCCTGACTGAGTTAAGTCTAGAATCTTTAGAAGACTATAGACCATGAATTACAATTAGATATTTCCCTAGACAAGAATGAAAATTTTATAAGATTATTATACCACTTTTGCATCCCTAATAAAAAGTAGGTTTAGGAAACTTTGACTACATACTGATTTCACCACAATTTAGATTCCTGACTACCCACATACAAGAGGAGTTTTATAAATTTAATGTCATTTTTAAAAGTCTATTTGGGAAAGTATATGGATTCTTATTAATATACTTTTCATAGCTTAGGAGCAAGCAGTATCTGGAAAGCATAAGATACGGCAAAACAGTAAGCTGTGGAAAATACAAATAAATTAGAAATATAAAAATATGGATTTATTAAACATATTATTAAATACCCCAAATATAGTTACAAAAGTATTTCATAAAGTTAAATATAACTGAAAAAGTACAAATCTCTTTTCTCTTTGGTTTGCTCCAAATTTAGGTCAGAAATTTTATAAGCAGCATATTATTGGGGTGGGGGAAACACTGGTTCTGGAGTCAGGGTTCAAAATCCTGCCTCTTGCTCTTATTAACTTACTAAGTTCCTGGGACTTAATTTTCTCATCTATAAATGAGGCTGCTTTTGAAGTCTCATACAACTCTTGATAAGAGATATCATAAAAGCCTTTTTAAAAAAAATGAGTTTTATTTTCAGAGAATCTTCTGTCTCTACCTCATTTGCCTTAGTTTTTCCATCTGTAAAATGGATATGATGATAATAGTTCCTAACATCTAGGGTTATACGGATAAAATGAGATAATGGTGCTAAAACAGCACAATGCTTGACATATAGTAAAAACTACATAAAATTTGTGGTGGTGGTGATGATGATAGTGGAATTTAACAACTGAAATACACTAAATTTTGTGGGATGGCAAGGATTTGTTAGGCAAATTCACTACGTAAATAAGATGTGTAAGAATGTTTAATCACTTAACAAAAACTAGTTTCTACTATTTTAGAAGTTGCCTTTTATTTGAGATTGTTAAACTCTCTTAAGTCCTACTTTGGTCCTAGTAGCAATTTCAAGCAAATTTTGTTCGACTTATTTCAGTTACTATATATTTTCAAAGGTAATCATTTATTTCCTTTTAAAAATGTTTTGTAATTCAGAATTTTTGATAATTCAGAATAACACTTATAAAGATTAATGCACTGCAAGATCATCTGAAGAATATCAGCCTACAGTATGCCAGACGCTAGATAGGGATGTATAGATACAACAAAAATGGAACCATCCCGATTTAAAATGATATTACATTCTAATGAGGGAGATAATAAGGATACAAATTTATATAGTAGAAATATGAAGTGAATAGACATATAAACATATGCAAAAGGATTGAAATTCAAGGTAACTTAGTGGGGAAGACATGAGCAGTCAGGGTCTCCAGAAAAGCTTCATGCAGAAGATAGTGGTGCCCTTTTCCTACATGCAATCAATAGGTTCCTTAGATTTTCTCACTTAGACAAAAGCATAGGGATGGTGAAGTCACTTTGACCATCTACTAAGAAAAAAACAAGGGATCATAGGAAGAGAAACGAGAATATAAGAGGAAATATAACATCTTCTTTACTTAGAAACACATGAAGATGAAAGGGAAACACTTATCTTATTTTGTGTCATGAACCCCGTTGGCAGTCTGGTGAACTTCATGGACCCTTTCTAGAAATAATGATTTTAAATACATAAAATAAGATGCACAAATTACAAAAGAAAACCAATCGTATCAAAATGAAATTATCAAAATATTTTTTAAAAACTCACAATTTGGGGTTAAGTATTTTGAACTAGAGCAAGAATGTATAATACCCCCCTTTTTTTGGGGGGAACTACACGACTCCAAAGAGTCATATGTACAATGTTTGAAGTAGTATAAAAAGGGGGGAAATGCCATAACATGTGTTAATTCTATGTTTTAAAATATTTGTCTTCTAAAATGCCTGAAAGGGTATTTTATTTAAAATAACATTTACCCATTCTATTCAATGAGTAGAAATGAATTTGGTACATATATTGTCCTTGATGGAGGGACTAGTGAGTAGAATAGATTTTCAAGTGTAGTTAGAAGGTTGAGTATCACACCTTGCTCTGAACAGGACATTAATTTTCTCCCGTATTAAAAACTTCTGTAGGTTCATTAGTTGGACTGTCCATTTTATAGATTAAGAGTTCTTTGCATTTATTTTTCCTCTTGCATGTTGTCTGATTTGGAGCTTTTTGATGATCATCCATTCAATAAAAACTGTCCATTATATGATGTGGAAAGAGGCATTTTTAAAAGTAGAAAACATCATCTCTGCTCTTTAAAAGCTTTTGGTGTAGTCAAGGAAACGAGGGAAAGAGGATAAGAGAAAAATAACTACAGGATTTAATCAAGTATATCCTGGTAATTGCCCATGTGTTTACTCAGGAAAAATCAAGTAAGAATCAGGGAAAGTTCATCAGAGTTAGCAAAATAAAAAGAGAAGCACAAAATATACCATCTTTATTTTTGCTCTTAATTCTAAGTTTAATGGAGAAGACAGAAACCGTTGACTTTTAGGGGTGTTTTGATTATATAGTTCATTTATCATGTATTTAATTTGTTAGCTCTATGCTACTTTCTGTTCCCAAGAGCCTGTGTAATTGAAAGCCTGTACTTTTAAGCTTGTCACATATTGTTGTTAAGAGTTTAAAGAGATAACCACATTGTTATAATGTGAGGTCTGATGATAAATGTATGTTTTAAATCACTGTATTCAAATGGTAAATCTTAAGAGTAAGCATTAATTTGATTCATCTTGTTATTTGATACTTCTTGAATCTTTGATTTCCCTCTACCTAATATAGATTTCAACCCCAAAATAAATGTCCTTAAATCTTCCATAAAAGATCTATCTATCAGTAGAACATCAGCATCCTCTAAGTCTTTCATACTTTGTGGGTACTGATACAGCACTTGGGGTGCATCTCTCTTTTGTGAATGGTTCAGCTCTTTTTATGTTTAGGCTTCCTTACTATTATTTGCTCTATTAATTTGCACCTAAATTTGAGCATCCTGCAGTTACTACCAAAAAAATCTTCTCTACCTTTTTTTAAACAAGATCTTTTTGCTTTCAGCTCGAAAGTCAAAGAAATTGGGAAAGTTGAAAGGGATACATGAAGAGCAGCAGCCTCAGCAACAAGCTCCACCACCTCCACCTCCACCCCAGAGCCCAGAGGAAGGAACAACTTATATCGCACCAGTAAAAGAACCTTCTGTTAACACAGCACTTGTTCCTCAGCTCTCCACAATATCACGAGCACTGACACCTTCACCTTCTATGGTCCTTGAAAGCATTGAACCAGAAGTTGTGTATGCAGGTTATGATAGCTCCGTACCTGATACGGCAGAGAACTTGCTCTCTACCTTAAACCGCCTGGCTGGCAAGCAGATGATTCAAGTAGTAAAGTGGGCAAAGGTACTGCCAGGTAGGATTTTACCTTATTCCATGATTTTCAATCTTCTTTACTATGTAACATCTGTCCATAGATATGAGTTTAGTTTTATTTTTAATCCTATCAGATTTTCATTGTGAAAAACATATATTGAGAATAGCACAATGTGAATTTCAACTGAATACAGATGGATATCCTTATTCACACAAACTTACACACACACACACACACACACACACACACACACACACACTTCTTGGGTTGATTATGAAAATGGATGGAAAAATCTGTTCTTATGAACAGAAACAAGCTAAAAAATATTTAAGAATGTTGAACCCTACCAGTGAGAAATGCTTTTGAATAATAGACTTTTTAAAAATTTTATTTTATTTTTATTCCAAACTTAAACACTAAATAAAATGAACATTTGAATATATATATATATATATATATAGATGTATATATACATCTATATATACATATATATAGTAGAAGAGGAAAAGATTATGCATGGAATTGCATGTTTCTGTTATATAGAGCTTGCTTCTCTTTTAGTTAAAAAGAACTTTAGATATAGCCTGAACAGGCAGCAGCCTTGTGTAGTATAATTAAGAAACATCAAAAGTTCCACCTGTAACAAATAAATAGTCACAGAAAACAAATTTCCACATTGGCTATGTACAAAAATGTATGAGTCATCCTACATCTTGAAGACATCATTTGTTATGAGGTGAATTACATGCTTATTTCTTTATATTCTAGAATCATGGTTTCTCATAGGAGTTTTGTTTTTCTTTTGTTCACAACAGAGGAGAAGTGATAGGGAGAAAGAGATAGAAATAGAGTCTCCCCCCCCAACAGCTAGAAAGTCATAGAGAAGCAGGAAAGCTTTGAAAGCTATATATTGATTTTATTATATATTTTAAAAGAGAATCATGTCTCTCTAATAGTGACATGCAATTCAATGTCTACATTTTCTTCTTCTACAAAAATAGACATAAATGGCTCATTTTATTTAGTATTTAAGTTTAGAATAAAAATTAAAATTTTAAAAAAGTCTATTTATTTAAAAGCATTTTTGCTCTGGCTATCACCTAAGAGCAGTGTCCTGAGGAATAGGGTAGATAAGAAATGGGATCAAGATAAGTTCAAAGGTAGAAGTTGGGATACTGCCCTGAAAAGCTATTTGTGTGTGGGTGATATGTGTGCGTGTGTGTGTGTGTGTGTGTGTGTGTGTGTGTGTGTGTGTGTGTGTGTGTGTGTGTGTGTTAAAAGCAGGAAAGGGCAGTAGAATTGAGAGGTGGACTACTAAAAGGACAGAGAAGCACTGAAAAGAGAAAGGGAGTACACACAAGAATCTACTCTGCTCTAATTTAGAGGGAAGTAAGGGCTCATTAATTGGTGTATGAATTCAGTGCACAGATACTGAATTTTATAAGTTCATGAACATTAACTGTTGAGTTTTTTAGTTATATACAGTATTAAATAATTAGGGCTTGAGAACATTTTCTAGATTTATTAGACTTTTAAAATAATATACTAAAATAATTTCCCATGTTGAACCATTCCAACTAGTTTTTTTTGTTTGTTTGTTTTTTACTGCCCACAGTAGTCTGAGATGTTTAGAAATCAATTTGGCATTGACCTTGTAGAAAATATTGCTTAAAGATTTGGTGAATTGAACTGAGTGGTAAAGGAGCATTTTGGAGGCGTCTTGAAGTGTTTCATCATAGACAGCATGTGAACTGTCTAGTGTAGTTTTATAATTAATTGTTCTCTTCTTTAGGATTTAAAAACTTGCCTCTTGAGGACCAAATTACCCTAATCCAGTATTCTTGGATGTGTCTATCATCATTTGCCTTGAGCTGGAGATCTTACAAACATACGAACAGCCAATTTCTCTATTTTGCTCCAGATCTAGTCTTTAATGAGTAAGTATCTATTAATTAGCTATCTCATAATAAACTCAATAGTTCTTCATTATGCTCTTCATGATTTTTAAGTGAATATGTCTATAAGAAAAATTCTACTGACTTGGGTATTTTTTTAACATTGAGAATGAAATTACTTTTAACAAAATGGTATAATATATATTTCTAAATATGTGGCAGTTGTCCCAAAATAAGGATGGTCTATTTGGCACTGAGATATGACTGACACACAGCCCCAATTAATAGAAACAGTCTTTTTTGGTATTTGCTCTATTGGAGAAGAATATCTAAATTCTAGGAAATCTGAATGTTTAAATTGCCAGTTTTTATAAGCATTCATATAATGGCTCTTTTGTTAACAGTATACAGCTGCTCAATGTGTTTTCATGACAATCATAATTATCCTTCTTTGAAATCATAAAAGAAGCCAAAATGTTTTTCTGTAGTGAAACATTCTCAGTTTTATGATGCATTAAAAGAGATTGAAAGAATCATAATGGATTCTTCCTTGGCTTTGCATTTTTTCCTATTTTAAGTTCACATTTTAGTATTGTTTGCATGCCACATTAGCAAATTTCATTTATGTTTATATCCAGTGGTGTTTCTCTATAATTGTAGGGTCAAGAAACACTTAAAAAGAAAAGAAGTATTTGAATTATGATATTGCCACAGTTTTATCCTAACAGATGGCTTTCTCTAGAGGTATGAAAATAATGGATTTGTTAGGATAGAAAGCTAAAGGGAGAAGGATTGTTGATAAAAGAAAGTGAACACAAAGGATTAAAAACAAGCAAATAGCATCAATTCTCCTGAACTTTCTACTATTTTATATCCTTATGTCAGATAGGATTACAGCCATCAGTTGATGGTTCTTATTTTCCCTGCCTTTTGGGAACTTACTGATAAGAATGATTGCTATTTATATTATATGTAATAATTCTCAAAAAATGTGAACCAAGAGGCAGCCTGCTTCAACATTGGTTGTATGGTGAATGAATGAACAAGAGATAAACATATGCTGATGACAGAAATGGACATTTTCAATGAGTTTTGTTTAGCTTACAAGCACAAATTAACTGCCGTTGAACAGCAAACATTTCTTAAATAGCTTCTATAAATTGAAAGAAAAAAGTGATAATAGTTTTATCAGTGATCATTATCATGCTTTTTATTCTACAATAGAATATCAGTGCCATCAAAATGTCATCTTTGATGCCATTTGGTTTATTTTTATGTCCCTTTTTATTTTAATTAACATGTATTTTCCTTTTTAATTGTGCATGAAATCAAAGGCACTCATGAACTGAAGGGTATTGAATGAATGAAAAAATAAAAAGTTTAAGTGTATGTTATTAAATTTATTAATAAGTTTGTTAAATGCTTACTGTATGCTAAGCATTGGAGTTAATAAATATGAAAGCATGACAAGCCATGTAGCAAAGAAAAAGATATTGAATATTATGTAATGTTCTTTCCATGAAGTCGTATCTGTTTTGGATGTTGTATCATTTGACAATGGCATTTGACATTTTGACTATGGTAAGAACTCTTTTTGGGAGGGTTATTATTAGCTGAAGAAAATCATTAAAATTTTGTGAAGTTGAGAAGCACCTACCTGAACCTTGGTTGCTTGACAGTATTAGTCTCGTCGAGGTCTTCTTGAAGGAAACACAAAAGGATAAGGAACAGAAAGACATTAAAGGTCATGATCTTTATATTTCCTTTTCTGTTTCTGAAATCAGTGGAGAAAGTGATTATTGAGTGAATGAATGAACAATGAAGCAAAGATTTATTAAGTGCTTATCTTGTATAAACCACTGTACCACGTGCCAGGGAGGAAGAAAAGCAGACGGTCCCACCTTTCTACTGGCTCACATGATAATGGGGGAGACAGCTCATACAGAAGGTTACAGCTATAACCCATATAGAAAGCCCCCATAGTTCTTAGGCTTCAGCAGCAAAGCCTATGGTAATGATGCTTCTTGAATGTAAATTTCCACAGATAGAATCAGTTTTTGAGATTGAGCCATTTGTTAGTGCTGAGGATGATGGCTGAGGGCTCTGGCTATTTCCAGTGATTAGATTCAGGGTCCTGAGTCTTTTCCATGACAGTTGAGGGGAGAGGTGTATCAGGTTGTGATGCTTTGACCTTCCTCACAGCCACTTGTCCCTTGTTTGGAGTGCTTTGGTGGGCTGGTTCTGATCTAGAGTTGCCTCCCCAGAGAATGGCGATAAAGGTTGGATGAAAAGCTGGAGCTCTAGCCTACGGGATGCTTCCACCTCTAGGGCTCCTGACTTTATCTTCAAATTGATAGCAATTGGCTAGTAGTAATCCTTGCTGGAAGTCATAAGGAAAGTTCTCTCCTGATTGATGGCTACAAGGGTTGACTAGAAGGAGATAGGATGGGTTGGGATCCCTGCTCTTCCCAGGACCCTTCTTAGGTTAAGGCCTGAGGCTGTCTTCACAGGGTCTGAGGAGATGGTGTCAGGTTGTTGGGTGAGACTAGTAATGGTTAGACTTGTCTAGAATATGTTAACTTATGTCTCTCTGTTAATGTGTTCACCTGCTACAGTTAGGCTGACTTGCCAGATCTCTGAATGGTAGTTGGTTAGCAACTGGTAGAAATTGAGAAGAAACAGTTAAAAGAAAAATAGCCTAATTAGATATCTTAACCTGGCATCCCCAGCCATGTAGGGGTCTATGAATAAATTCCAGATCAGTCTGTGGATTTGTTTTTTTCTTAAACATTTTATAACTGTATTTCATTATATAATTGGTTTCCTTGTAATTTTATATGTTTAGTTTTATGAATTAAAAACATTATTCTGAAAGTGAATCTGGTCTTCACCATGCTGCCAAAAGGTTCCATAATACAGAAAGATTATAGATTCTTTTCCTAGTTCTTGGCTCTTTAAAAAAGTTAGTTTTGTGATATAATTATAGCATATTATTTTTTATTTCCTGGCATTTTAAAAACACTTAAACATATTATTGATTTTCAGACTATTTTTTAAGACCTAGAGAACAAAGCCTAAAACTGACCTAATCTAATTGACTAGATTTTTTTGGTGATTAAGGTCTTCATTGGTCATATTTGTATCCTACAAATAGCTCTTTCATTTAGATCAAATAATGTCAACAAATATTCACTCACTGTATGAAAAACAAATGATATTTAACATATGCAGGATGTGAGGATGAGATGTCAGAGGACAAAGTGGGTAGATTACTGAACTTAGAAACCCATATTAACATGGGTTTATGTCTCATCTCTGGCACAGACTGCTTCTTTGTTTCTGGGCAAGTCACTTAATTAATGTATGAATTTCTTGTGTGACATTCAAAAAAGCTAAATTACTCTTATGGTATAATATAACATTAGATGTAGTAGTAGTAGTAGTAGTAGTAGTAGTAGTAGTAGTAGTAGTAGTAGTAGTAGTAGTACCAGTGGTAATATAATATCTAGAACAAAAAAGCCAGGTTTTTTTCTGGAATACTGTATTTAGTTTTTAATGACATATATTAAGGAAGGATATGGTGACTAGGATGATAAGGGAACTTGAATCCATTACATGCAAGGATCATTTTTTAAAAACTGGTAAAAACTGGGCTAGAGAAGAGAAGAAAATATGACCACTTTCTTCAAATATTTGAAGGAATATCATACCAAAGAGGGATTTGACTTAATCCTCTTGGTTCCAAAGATCAGCACTGTGCTAGGAAATAGATTGACTTGCAAAAAAGACAGGCTTTTAAAACCTCCCAACAATTAGTCTAATGGGCTTCCTTGAGAATTGTGGTGGCTGGCTTCTCCCATGCTCAGACTTTTAAAGTGGAAACTGGATGACTATATATTCAAGGTGTTATAAAATGAGATTTGTCTTTTAGCTCAAGATCAGGACTAAAAATGATGAACATAGTAATATGTTTAGAAAAGTTACACATGTTTAACCAGTATTAGATTGCTTGCTGTCTTGCAGAAGAGGAAGGGAGGGGAAAAGAGGGAAAAATTTGGAATACAAAATTTTTCAAAAGTAAATGTTGAAAACTATCTTGTGTTTGATAAAAAATAAAATACTTTAAAAATTTTTAAAGAATTTAAAAAAAAAAAAAAGAATTGTATTAAATGGACCAAATTCTGAGCTCCTCACAAAAATCTTGGATTTTGAGAGACATGTCCTGAGCACAAAATAATTATTTCCCCAAAATAGTTGGACAAGATATCGTCCAGAAGGGTACATTTCAAAACATCATAGTCACGTAGTACAAAATGCCTTATATACATGTATGTATATGTAATGTGTGCGTGTGTACATTTATGTACATGCATTATAAATATGTATGCTGTCTGTATGTGTGTCTATATATGTACATATGTTATGTAAATAATGATAAATGGCATTGCATTCTTACTTACTAAAACGTTTTTCAGTCTCCCTTTTTTGTTCTGGCTTTCTTTTAGCTTAAACATTAAATTTCTTTGAATTTTAGATAGTACATTTTAAAACTTTTCTAGTTATAGTAAAAATTTAAGTAATAAAATATTCTTTCAAAAACATAAGATAAGACATCTTGGTGTAGAGAGAAAGTAATGAATTTGGAGATAGCAGGGAATCTGGATTCAAATCCTGCTGTCATTATAAAATATCTGATCTTAAACAACTCATTTAATATCTCTGAATTTTTTCACCTCTAAAATGAAGATAATAAAATTTGTACTACATCCATCTTCATTGTGAAGAAAATGCTTTGCAACTCTTAAGATCTATACAAATGTGAGGAAACAACATTAAAATTGAATTAATATCTTATCTGTAATTTAAAAAATAACACCTTCATAAAACTTTTTTGTGTTAGAGGGCTAAAAAAAAAAAAAAAACTAGAACAGCTTCTAATTCAAAAACAGATCCCCAACCTTTCCAGCTACATACAGCTGTGGGCAGAAAGCAACCATACAAATATCCAGTCCAAAAGATAAATTTTCTTCAGTGTTTAGTGTTCAGTGTTTAGACTGAATGACTTCAATGGAGGTTTTAGTATGTTTGTGATAGGAATTCAGTGCCCTTACAACTGTATGACTATGATGACATGATACTTTCTATCATGAAATTAAAAATAGTTTTGTTTAACCTTTTTCTGTGAGAAAACAGGAGAAAGACAAGCAGATTTCTAAATTTATGAAGTTTACATGGTTTCTATTAATGAACCAAGAAACTTCTTTTACTTCTGTCTAATTAATATATTTTAGTTACTGTGATAGTTTTAACTTGTGAATTCTCTGGATTTTTGGTACGTAAATTTGTATCAGAGTAATGAGGACTTAGTATATATAGATGAAATTAAATTTTTTTGTTTCACATCTAAACAGTGGGAAATGATTTGATAAATGTTCTAATCATTCAAATAATTCTAGCACCACTTCTAATTTATCCTTGATATTTTCATCCTGAAATAGAGTAAGGAGAGCCCATGTAAGCTTCTGGGAATTGGTTTCTTGCCCTCCTTAGGTTTTTGCAAAATGATTCAAAGAGTTACAGTAGAAACTATGTGAAAGTGCATTTCAGAGCATTTTGAAAGGGGGAGGGGGGAAGAGAGAGAGAGAGAAGAGGAGAGGAGAGGAGAGGAGAGATACAAAATAATTTGCAAAGCTGTCACTTTGCCAAGTCAGAACTTTCATGTAAGCTTTTCTTACATGGTCTGTTTTAATTTAATTTGACAAACAGCACTAGACCTTATTCTAGTTGCTGAAGATAAAAAAGGTGACAAAAATTAGTCCTTCCTTTCAAAAAAAAAAGTTTAAAGTATGTTTAATGCAGGATATTGAAAACAAAGTGACTGGAGCAGCCTTGGTGACTCATTGAAAAGTAAAAGAACTTCGGAAAAAAACATTCAAGGAAATCACCAGCCACCTGAATAATGAGCATGATTTCTTACCCAAATTCAGTACCCAGAGCCCAGAGAAAGTGGTTGGGAGGAAAGGAAGGCAGAAAAAGCATTAAGGGACAGCTGGATGCAAATTGAGTGGTGAAGACTGGCTTGTCTTTCCCCTCTGTCCATTCTGGCCAGAGGGACACAGCTGTCTGCTGCTTGCTGAACTCTTAGTACTTGGTTTGCCCTGGCATTTGGCTTTTGGTGAAAAGTCTTCCCTAATGAGAGAACTGAGTGATACCTCAGCAAATCTTTCTGGGAATAGAACTTTTTCATAATAAAATGCATGTTAAAAAAACAGCTAACACTGCTAAATTTCAAATGGATCGCTATTCCTTGACAATCTTACCTTCCTTATTAATAATAACACTTAGGTATATTTTTAATGGGAATTCTTATACACAAATTATTTCTGACAATGTGGTTTAACTTGATGATGCATCTTTCCATTGCCTTCTGATTCATGGACAGCCCACAGTGGGTTGTTTATCCTCCACTCTTAAGGGGATCATGGCTTCAGGAAGCTGATATCATGACTTGCAAGGGAATTGCATTTAAATGGGGGGAAGGAAGGACTGTGCAGTGTTACCAGCCTGACTTTCAGAGCCATCTGGGTCCAGTGGCAAAATATAGATCAAGATGGCCCTTGGCTACAAGTATTAAAAGGTACTGAAAAAACAAGAGGAAGGCCTTCTGTGAATTGAATAGATATTTGAAGTAGGATTAATATATAAAATGGGGATTTAAAATCTAATTGGATGAAATGGTATTGAGGGATTTTGGACTATACCTGTGAAAGAATTTGTCGCATTAAAAAAAATCGTAAATCTTTCACAGTAGTTATATGAATCATATAAGCTTCTTAGGACAAAAATATCTTCAAACACATCTACTAACCCATTTGAAAGTAAACTAGGCAAAGTTCTGTCATCTTTGAAGTTTATTTTCTATCAGCAATTTCCCAATTCTATCCTCTTCCCTACCCACCAGTGATATCCTCTTCTCCTTAAGAACCCTGTACCTTTCTCCTTCTTGCCCCCATAGAATCAGAATCTTAGCATTGTAAAGGAGAGCACCTAAGCAACCATTCTTCCCTACTTTTTATATGGAGAAATTGAGATGGAGAAAGGTAAAGGTGCCTGTTCAAAAAAGGCTAATTATTAGCAGTGCTCAGGCTAGAACTAAAGGGTCCTGTGGTTTTCTGTCCAGTATTCCTAACATTGATACCTGTTGCTTGGAGCCTTACAGAAATCAATTGTTATGATTCTTTAGGTTGGTTCTTTCTTCACTTCCAACTCCTAGGAGAGATTTGGGTTGTTAACCCAAGAAAATGCTCCCCTTCTTATTTCCTTCCTGGGAGGGGAAGGAGGGATCCATCATACATACGTAACATACATAAAGATTTCTTAAACACTTAATTATCAATACTTCATTGTATTGTTTCAATCACAAAGACAAAAATAAAAAGAACCCTACTCTCAAGAAATTGATTACCGGCATATATAATATTTTTTGTACAGACTTCAGGGAGAAGATATTGGGGAAACTGTAAGACTGAATTATTTCTAATTTGCTTTATTTTTCATCTTTATATATCCAACATTTCACACAGGACTACATGCATAATAAGTGTTTAATATATGTTTGCTGGATCAGTACTGAAGGAATGGAATCTACCACATCCTATTTGGAAAGCAACCCTTCCCTCACTCTGGACTTAAGTGCTGACACTTAAACCAGGTTCTCATTCATAGAAGAAAGAATTTTCCCTAGTGAGGAGGGGCCACTGACCTAATCCTACCTTCACCTAAGCCTTCTCCTACCAGAGCAACTATAAGAATATTCATCATTTACCCTTGTTGACTGAATGTCAGCTTTTAGTATAATTAAATTTTACCCAGCAATATAGTCAGCATGTTAAACAGCTTGTTGTCACTAACGGTGAAATAAAAGTTCTTGAAAGGAATTTCAAGCGTATGTAAGCACATACAGGGGAGCAGAAACATCCTTTAAGTCACAACTTCACCCCAGATAATCTCCTGTTCCTTTCGGGGGAGGAGAGATCTAGCTTGTCAGGCTGTAGCTATTAGGTTCCTGGCCTTTTCCCAGGAATTTTGGATGATAAAGTAATCTAATGTTGCTGTTTTCTTTTAATGCTTGCAACCCAACTTATCCTTATATGAAAGTTCCCTTCCTTTATTCCAGGGATCCTATTTCCATTTTAATTAGTTTTTAATAATATTTTCATATCCTAAGACCCTTTAACATATTGGAATACATATTTTAGGTCTTTTATTCTATGGCTAACGTGATAAAGAAGTTTCAAACAAATAAGTTTCATTGAAATTTATTCTTCTTAACAGATATATTAGTCTATTTAAAAACTATAACCAAGGAATTGCTGGATATTTATGTCTCTTCGGAAATGAAACTAGTTGATGCTCTTAAAACTCCAAAGGAGGTGCCTCCGGGGGCTAGGAAAATTGGGGGAGAATAATGCAAAAGAAGCTTTTTCTTTAAATATTCTGTCCAAAATTAGAGTACAGTGAACACTTTAGCATTTAGAACCTTTCTTCTATGGAGCTCAAAAGCACTAATATATTCATATAATTATTGACTGATTTACTTTGAAAAGATTGTTAGAGATCACTGACAGTATTTAATTTACTTATCCATTCACAACATATATTTGTAATCCTATAATTAATTTTTAAAAATATCCTCTTCAATAAAATTCCTAAAATGATTTTCAATAATGAAAAGATCCACTATACTGCTGTCTAAATCATTCTAAATATTTTGAAATTGAAAGTATATTTTAGTCTTTCAATCTTTTAGCATCTCAAGTAGCCTTCCATAATTCCCATGGTGATATTATCCTGATTCCATAACTTGTTAGAAGAGTGAAGGCAAAAGCCGATTGATGACTTTCTTACTCTGTTACTTACAGCCTTTCTTGTGGGTTTCCAAGTATAAAGAATTATACAGCATGGGAAATGGAAGGGTTGACTCATTTAATTATTTGTTATTAAGTTTTATTGATTCCTTTTGCTTGAAATATCACAATCGTTTCCACTATCCTTCTTGTCTTCCCACGAGATACAGGAACATATTCAGAATTGAAAAAAAAATTAAAAACATGACAGAGATGAGACTGATCATTTCATATAGAGAATCTCTCTTCAACCTACTTAGCAACAAGTAATCTTAGGGAATTGATGGAATAGTGTGAGGTTAAGTGTTTTGCCCAGTTTCCTAAGTAGACGTGATTCAAGACAACCCTTTGTTCGTTTAGGTAATTGTTAGAATGAAATTAGACTCTCATAGGTCATTCTGCAGTTTAAAAATAAAAATTTACCATATCAGAGAAAAAAATATTACACAGGGATGAAATGAGATATTTGTAAAGCACTTTGTAGATGTTAGTATATAGGTATATAATAAGCTTTAACATACATTACTATTATTATAGCACAGTACTTTGAGTAAATTTGGTGATCTCTATCTGGGAGGTGGGGCAGCTATGTGGTACAGTGGATAAAGTGCCAGAGGGGATATCAGATAGACTCTGGATTTTGATAGTTATTAGCTTTTTGACTTTGCACAAGTTACTTATCCCTTGTTTAACCCAGTTTGCTCATGTGTAAAATGAGCTGGAGAAAGATCTGTGTCTTTGCTGCAAGAAGCCCAAATTGGATCACAAAGAGTCAGACTGAACAACAACTTTCATATGATGTGTCTACTTATCAGGTCAGGGAGTGGTAACTCTAAATCTGTGTACATTTGCTAGGTCTAAAGGGCGCTTCTTCTGTTGGTAAGTCATTCTATGTCTATGTGAATAGAAACTAACAGGAATCTGGGGTTAAAGGAGGTGAACTCTGAGCCTTAGGCTCCTGAGTCACTCAAATATAGGAAACTTCCAAGGAAAACTAACCTAATTTAAATGAGGGATAAATTTGGATATTGCTCTCAACATATCCAGAGACTAACAGCCAATTGAGACTATGAAAAATATAGCCTCAGTAAAAATAAGAAAAAAAATATTTTATTTATATTCTTTGACAACTTATCCATAGGAAATTGCTATTAACCATATATATTTATTTCATTTGGACTTTTACAGAGGTGTTTGAAGCAAATCCTTCCACTCAGCAGTCTCATAGTTGTGTTGATTATATTTGTACAAAAACTTTTTTTAATAATAATACATAATCAAATTTGCTGATATCTTACCCATAACTCCTAAATGTAAAATTTTAAAATTAAATCAAAAAGTACCACCTGTACCACCTTCCCTTCTCTGTTTTTTTAACAGTATGATCTTTTATATTCCAAATATATTGTGTAGTTAGTATAAATAATGAAGTAAATCTTTTAACCAATCTGCTTTCCAGTTTTCCAGACAACTTATCCATAGGAAATTGCTATTAATCATATATATTTATGTCATTTAGACTTTTACAGAGGTATTTGAAGCAAATCCTTCCACTCAACAATCTCATAGTTGTGTTGACTGTATTTGTACAAAAACTTTTTAATAATAATATATAATCAAATTTGCTGATATCCTACCCATGACTCCTAAATGTAAAATTTTAAAATTAAATCAAAAAGTACTGCCTATACCACCTTCCCTTCTCTGTCATTTAACAATATGATCTTTTATATTCCAAATATATTGTGGTAGATAGTATAAATAATGAAGTAAATCTTTTAACCAAGCTGCTTTCCAGTTTTCCAAGTACTTCTTGTTAAATAGGATAACTGACCCAATTATAATTAGATGTTTATTTCAATTCACCTGTCCTCTTAAATGATGGCAAATGTGGAATATAAAATATGGAAAAACTCAATCTAAATTATTTCAGTTCTGCCTGATCAATTTATGTATAGATACATCCTGAAAACAAAATGTTCATTTAGCCTCTTGGTTCCTTTTAGAAAGCCCCTTAAGGGTAGCCTGTTTTAATAGTCCCCCAAACACTAAACTCAAGTAAACTCATCATCTTCATGGGTAGCTTTTATAAATTTCACAAGGCACTTTTTTCTCTCCCATTTAATCGTCATAACAACCTGTAATAAAATGCTTTTATTGTCCCCATTTTACAGAAGAGAAAATTCAGCTTGGAAGAGCTTAAATAATGTACCCACAGTCACAACCCACGGTCACACAGCCTTTCAATATCTAAAGACAAATTCAAACTCAGTTCTTCTAAATCTGAGTGCATCATTCACTGCATTGTGCTGCTAATATACTCTAATTTACATGGAAAAAATATTAAAGGAAGAAAGACATTAGATCTCAATGCAATACAAAAAGTACATTGACTACAAGATCTTTCAGTTCTCATTGCCACCATTCAGGACCGCTAACTTTCACTATGACTTGTTTTGGAGAAGAAGAAAAAAGATGTTCTGCGACAGAGAAATTTTGCCCCATGGAATCTGTTTCTAAGTTTATGTTTCTATGAACCTTTAAAAAAATTTAAAAGCACTACAGTAATCCTTAAATCAAACCTGATCCTAATTCTATAGGGAAAGAATAGAACTGAGTTCAAGTAGTTCCCTACTGTGTTTAGTTGTAAAAGGAATCTGTGTTAATGAATACTATATATTTTCCTGGTTAAACAGTGCAAATTCACCAAGCTTTGTTTTATGTGCCCAACAGTCTTCCATGGGATTTTCATGGAACCTGAAACCATTAAAATAATGTAATAACAAATAAGAACACTGTTACCTTTGCATGACCCTTAGATGTTTAGCCTTTTTCCAGTCTTCTGATTTCAGTAGTAACAATGGTAAGGGGGGAAGTGTTGCAATTATTTGAATATTTAATAATTTCAAGAGTGAGGGAAATTTACTGTAAGAATTAATGACTTTTGTACCATGGTTAAAGCATCTTTTATTACTAACATTTTCTTACTACAACCAAAAGTGTATTATTATTGTATTAGTTTATAGTAAATTCATCTTGTAATGGAAGAAATATGTATTCTCTTACAGAAATAAGTCATTAATTATTATCCAAACATTTGTTGCTTCTAGTACAATCACATACCTACTGCACCAGTGTATGCAGTGTATGTTCATTCCTCTTTGGCTCTTCATGACCCTATTTGGAGCTTTTTTGGCAAAGATAATGGAGTGATTTGCCACGTTCTTTCTTCTCTTTCTCATTTTAAAGATGAGGAAACTGAGCCAAACAGGATTAGGTGACTGGCTCAGAGTCACCCAGCTCCTAAGTCTCTGAGGCTGGATTTGAACTCATGATGAATTTTCCTGACTCCAGGCCCAGCTCTCTATCCATTCACTCCACATCTAGCTGCTCCAATATGACAGTAAATGCTGTTAAAATGTAATTACTGATCTTGCCATAGTGCGAGAGTAGATTCAGTTGATGATCACCTTCACTACTTTCTGCTAGTGTGTATGTGGTGTTAGATCTTGAATTTATTAAATTTAAACAACTTGTTTCCTAAATTGATATGCATTTACTTTATTATTAGATGCTATACATAGATTAATATAACATCTTATTAAAATTAACCCTAAATTCCTTGTGGAAGGTAATTATTTTGGCTGCAGTGGTTTTGATTATCTCCAATTTATCTTGTATATTTCTGATTTATACATATTTATTTTTGTGTTATCTTTCCCATTAGACTAAAAGCTCTGTGAGAGCAGAGGCTGGTCTTTTGGGGGAAAATTGCAGGGAAGGGTGTTATTTTTGCTTTTTTTATCCCTAGCATGTTGCCTGACACTAATTAGTGCTGAATAAATGCAAAAGGTTCTAGCCAGCTCAATTTCCTCAGACCAAAAAAAATAAATATTAATTGAAAGAGTGATCAGTATAAGCAGAGTTAAATAACAGTAAATTCCTTCATGCTGTATCGGACAATACAAGAAAACAGCCAGATTGTGAGTGTGAATGTATGTGGGAATTTTCCAAAAGCCAGCCCAATGCCTAGTTAATGAGGCCTGTAGGTAGTTGGATGGAGTCAGACTTCCATGGGTCATTGAGAAGAGAAATGGGGGATTGGAGAAGTATATTTTTAGGGCCCTTCCAGAAACTAATGCCCTTGTTAGAGCAAAAAGAGAGGGCCATTTTAACCCCAGAGTAGCACACTTTCTGAAAGTCAGAGGTTTTCAAACCAGTTGATCTCCGACCAACAGGTCAAAGTCAGGGCTTCTCAGAAGGTAAAGCCAACTCCTGGTTAGTAATTCCTCAGATAGGGAGACAGATTTGAAGTCTGTTGGGTCACCAAGACATAGTAGTAGGAACTGGCTGCAGCAACCCCATCCAAAGTTTCTGACAGCAATCTAATTACAGAGGGAATAGACAGGACTTATCTACTCTATACAAAAGCATAGGAAGATGGAAAGTTTTTTTTTTTTTTTTTTTTTTTTTTTTTTTTTTTTTTTTACCCTGGAACTGAGTACAATACAAAAACTGAGAATATTAAGCTGTATAACAAAAGAAAACTCCAAATACAAAGAAGAAATACTTTAAGTTAAGAGAAGCCCACTAGGTAAACTAAAAAAAAAAGTAATTCCACAAGGAATACCAATAGAGTCTCAGGAAAAAGAAAGACTTAACAATGACTACCTCAAGAAATGAAGTAAGAGAAAAGTGAAATTTTAAAAGGAGAGAGATTAAGAGGAAGAGAAAATAGAGAACAAAATGAAGAAATTGGAAATGAAACTTTAAAAATTGTGAAATTTTAAAAAATCAAACAACTCCAAAAAACATTTGGCACATACTGCTTAAATTTTTTTAAGTTGATCATTAAAATGTGTTAGGTAAATAAGACATAGAAGCAGAATAACCAAAGACCTCAACTGTTGGGGTAAGGATTCATTCTTTGACTAAAATGATGGGAAAAACTATAAAGCAAGGTTTCAGAAATTAGGTTTAAACCAATTTCACCCTGTAGTCTACAATAAGTTCCAAATACACATATAAGAGTGTTTAAAGTCTTGCCATAAACAAATTAGAGGAACAACTGTGGATAGGGGAAGACATCTTGACAAAATAAAGGATAGAAATAAGTCTAAGTAAAATGGCTGATTTGATAGCATAGATTTGAAAAAGTTTGCACCAAATTAATGCTGTTAGAATTTGAAGTAAAAAAATTAACTTGGAAAGAAAATACTTATAACAAATTTCTCAAAGAGGTTATATATGAGATAAATGATTGAAATAATATTGATTGGCCCCTTGATTCACATGATTCATCTGTCTCATGTGGGAAAACAGATATGATATTTTCATAAAATATCTTGGAGGTTATTAGCTTAATAAATTGATTTAATATTGGAAATTACTACTAAAAGAGGAAAAACAAGGTGCACTGAGTTTCACTGTGTGTGATTAACTCTTAATCAGGCAATATGTCCTGTAGTATACTTGAGGTTGTTCCAAAAGATTTAATGAAGCACGATAACTGGTAATACCTTACAAAATAAAGTAGAAACAAGCACTAGACTGAAAATGGATAGACTTATTAACTACATATGAATTTAATTCAGTAATCACTTAGGAAATCTGTCTAAACTTTATTAGTAGTGGATAGTTAGACAAAGATAACACTACATTTGAGGGAGAAATAAAAATTTTAAAAGAGCAAAATATATATTTTCTTTAAAAGGACGTCCTTGAAACCAGGATACTTTTTTTAAAGAAACTGTAATTAAATTCTCAGTAATTTTAATCGCTTCATTTTAAAGATAAAAAGAAATAAAAGACAAATCAAAGGAATACATAAATGCCTTTTTACATAATTTTTAAAATTATTTATCGCTTCAGACACTCAGAATTGATGGAAAGGAATTTTGTTTTTCTTAAATTATTCACATTGAGCCTCTCTGAAGATCATTGAAAGTTAAAAGGAAAAGGAGGAACGAATTATGAAAAGATTTTTCTACACATTTACATTTGAGCCTGGGCCTGTGATTTCAGTGGTATAGGTAACCCCTGGATACAAAAACCCCCTCTGCCAAAGCAAGTTGGCACCATTTCTGTATTTTATAATCTCAGATAGTTGCCTAGAATTGCGTGATGAATGTGTCAGAGATAGGTCTTGAACTCAGATTTGAGGGTAATTCTTCATTACATGATATCCCCTCTCATAGCATTTTAACTAATTCAAGATGATTTAGATGGTATTGTGTCTTTTCAGACATCAAAAAGAAAATCAAGCTGAATAACTAACTTTATTTACAAGGCACTTTACAACTTGTCAGAGTTGTGTCTCTCCCTATACAATATCAGTCTTTTGAGACAGATGAACTACTTTGGCTCTCTCATTCCAAAAAAAAAAAAAAAAAAAAAGCTGCTGTAGAACTAGAGATGGCATGACTAGGTGACACTGTGGCAGCCCGGAGTCAGGAAGACTCATTTTTCTGAGTTCAAATCTGGCTTCAGAGACTGCCTAGCTGTGAAAACCTGGCCAAGTCATTTAACCCTATTTGTCTCAATGTCTTCATCTGTCAAATGAGCTGGAGAAGAAAATGGCAAATTACTGCAGTATCTTTGCCAAGAAAACCCCAAATGTAGTCCCACATAGTTAGGTGTCATTGAAACAATTCAACAATAACAAAAAAATTAAAGCTCTCAAGTCAAGTTTATAGATAGTAATTAACCATCTAATTATCATCTTAAAAGTCAATTCAAAAATATTGAGGAGTTAACATTTTAAATAATATTTTTCTGAATACATGTAGAGATAGTTTTCAACATTCTCCTCTGCAAATCTTTGTGGTCCAATTTTTTTTGTCCTCTCCACCATTTTTCTCCTTCCCTAAGACACAAGCAATCTGATAGAGGTTAAATATGTACAATTCTTCTAAACATATTTCCATATTCAGAAGTCCTAATATTTTTAAGAAATTTTTGTGGTACAATAAAAAATGTTGGATTGGAGTCTGAAGGTCTGGGTTGAAATTCACACTTCATCATTTTCTACCTGTGTGATTCTGGGCAAGTTATTGAACATCTATGTATGTCAGTCAACATCTTTAAAATGAGGAGTCTGAAAGATATGATCTCAGGTCCTCTCCAAGTAAAGTTTGTGCAATGTGTGGTAAAAATTACATGTAGGCAGAATTTTATTTAAAAATGCAAAATATGTGGAAAGACTGAATGTGCCATAGGAGTTTCAAAGAAGGGGAGAAAGCTTTACAGGTGTGAGGTATGAGGTGAAGCAAGGAGAAGATGAATTAAAGCCTGGATGAGCAGGGTGGAAAAAGGGGGAGTATATTTGAGACATGGTTATATTATAAGCAAAGATACCTGAAAAGGAGGAATGTGGTAGCTAAGCAAATTATGCATTGCTGGTCCTAAATGAATGATTATTTAAATTAAGTAACATTGAACACTTGTCTTAGCAAGCAAAAAGGAATGACGGGAAGCTCATCGACATATAAACATTACAAAGTGTGCTCTTGCTCTTACTCTCTCATTCTTGCTTTCCCTCTCTGTATATATACAAATACACACACACACACACACACACACACACACACACACACACACACGTGTGTGTGTGTGTGTATGTATATAGCCTTGACTCTGAAACTTAAGGGTTTTTTTTCCTTTCTTTTTCCATTCCCCCCTATTATTATCTTCCTTTTTGGGAATACAGGTCCTTCCCAACCCCTTTCTCTATCAATTTGTTTTCTCTTTCATTATCTCATTTCTCTTTCTTTACCTTTCCATTCTTTTTTTTTGGTCTTTCTTATTCTTATCCCCATTGCTGGCCAAAACATGAAATTGCAGTATATTTTCAAATTAATTTTTGTATTTATTTAGTACTCCCTCCCTTGTTAAATGTCTCTTCAGAAAAAAAAAAAAACACCTAGATTGGGGGCAACTAGGTTGTACAATGGATAGAGCACTAGTGCTGAAGTCAGGAGACCTGAGTTCAAATTTGACCTCAGATACTTAACACTTCCTAGCTGTATGACCCTAGGCAAGTCACTTAACCCCAATTGCCTCAACCAAAAGAAAGAAAAAAAAAAAAAAAAAGGAAAGAAAAAGAAAAAAACCTAGATAGACTGAGCTCTTCAAAAACTAGTCTCTTTAGAATGACTAAATAAAGTTGCTTTTGACTACTTTAAGGGAAGAATTTAACAACAAAACAAAACAAAACAATTCCCTATCCCTGCTTTACTTATTTGTTTCACATGTAGTTACTGAAATTTCTGTTTCATAAGTGAGGTTCTAAAATAGTGACTATTTTATTATCTTCATGATTATTCTTGGCTGCCTTTGTTTCAGAAAATACTATTGTTGATAAGAGGCACATGATCATTAGAATTTGAATTGAATATTTGAAGTGATTTTCTTTTTTTCCCACTTCTTTTTACTGATATAAACAAAATAGTTGGCAGAGGATTAGTTTATAGAAGTTCAGAATGAATAGAACTCAGTCACCATGGAGAAAAATAAAGAATAGGAATTTATTAAGCATTTAATATATTTGGGACACTTGAGATACAAATATAAGGAAAGAAGACAGCTTTTATAATCCTAGAGATCTTATATATTAATGAAGAGGCAATACATAAAGCAAAGATATGAAGAATAAGGGAAGAGTACCCTTATAGAATAGGGAAAGAGAAAGAAAGAGACAGAGAAACACAGAAACAAAGATAGACACAGAAAGATCAACTATGAGCAAATGAAGCATTTTATATTTTATAATGAATAGGGCCCTACACTTAGAGTCAAGAAGACTGGGTTCATATATTGACTCAGGTGCTTACTGTGGGCAAGTCAGCCTCTCTGTAATTCAAGTTTCCTAATCTTTAAATAAGATGTTTGGATTTGTTAACAGTCTAAAATTCCTTCCATGAATATTATCACAAGTCAGATAGTGAGCACATACTGTTGAAAGGATTATACATTTAATAGAGAAAACTCTCATGTTACTAACCCATCAATCTTATGGTCAGAAGACCTAAGGATTTCAGGATGGGATCAGGGTGATTTATTCTATTTCTCAATTCTATTTACTAGCCATTTCATCTCAGCATGTGGAATATTAGAAAAATTTAGCATAGAAATAGAACAAATGTCTTGTATGTTCATTTTAAATAGTACTCATTATATATGCCTGTATCTGTAGAGTGGCAACATTAGCAAAAGGTAGAAATTAGATACCTTGAAAGTGTGAGGAGAGTTATAGATCCCAAGGAATGGTAAATGATGTGATTGTTCATGATGGCTGAAAATATGTCTGCTTTGTGGCAAATGATTATGAAAATCTGTGACAGATAGGACTCTGTTTGGAGTATCCTGAATAAGATAATAAAATCATTATTTCTCGATTGAAAAAGAAGTTTATAAGTTGTTTATGTTTAATCAGATTTTAAAAGCTGCTTTTAACACAGACATATCAAAAAACTATGTATGATGAAATTTATGAGATCCCTAAATGATATTTTCTTAGCATGGACCAGTCATCTGAATTTAACAAGAGGAATTGCAAATCTGTGAAAATAGTCACATTCTTTAACTTCTCTCCCTATCTTCCCACTGATTGCTGGCATCTTAAATGCATTAAATGATAGAATAAAAGCACTTCTTTGAAGTGCATTTTTCTTTGAAAAAATGAAACCAAATTCCAAATTAAATTGCAAGAAATTGAAATTAGCACTGGGAAGAAATTGTCTATTACAAATTGGGGCACTATTTGTAATTAATTGAGGAAAAACAATTTATTTTTCACCCCTTCTCACAGTAGCAGTCTATCTTTCTGTGACCAGGGTATTATTCATAAGAACTAAGTAATAAGCCTTGTGTATATTTCAGAAATACCATATTAAGGATCCTTTGAACTACCTATCTTTATAAGTGAGGCAGTTACCTGAAATTAAATAAGGTACTTAAAGTTGTAGAAAGTCGGAATTAGAATATTCCATATTCCCATATCTCCTCATGAGCTACTTACCCACTGAAACAGAAAGAAAACTGCAATCATCTCTCAAACTCTAGTTCTAGTATTAAATGAAATAAGACACTAGACAGGAAGTGTGACAATGAAAAATGACATTCTCTGAGGGAGGAATTACTTTTTTATATATTTGGTAGGAGAATATTTTCCCAAGTAATAAAAATTTGTTTTTTTAAAGTGAGCAGTAAAATGGATTTTAAGAGTGAACTAGGTTTTTTTCCCTTTAAAATGTAGTATAAATTCATATACATTTGAATTCTGACTCATGAGATTTAAACTCAAAAAGATGTCTTTCTGACTCCAAGCCTGTCATTCTCTCCAGCAACCCTGACAAACATAAAAGTAGAAATGATCAATTTCCTGAGGTCCACAACTACCAAAATAACTCTGGATAGAGTTGAGGGAGTTCGTGAACTTGGATGGAGAAATTATCTATTTTCATTCATCTCTAACAAATTTAGCTCTTCCTTCAATCCTTTAAAAACATTGTTCATCAAAAATCTCATAAAAATGAGTGTCACAAACTATTTTTATATGTACTTAAAAGAATAAAAATTATTGTTCAGAAAAGGCTTTACCAGATTGCCAAAAGATCCATGACACAAAAATGATTGAGATCCCCCAACCTAATTGAACTACTCATTCCATACAGGAATCCACTCTACAGCAATCCTTGCAGGTTGTTGTCCAATGTCCTTCTGACCCTTTTAAGCAGAACACTTCAAGGAAGACCATTCCTTCATTTGAACAATTCAGCATTTAAAAAATTGTCCCTTTTTGAGTTTACTTTTTCCATTTACACTCACTGATCCTAGTTCTAAGTTGAAACAACAGAGAATATTTTTTTTATATCAAGTCGTTTGTGCATGATCTATTGAATGGACATAATATAGATCTTTATTTTGTAAGAAAAAAGCCTTAGGATTCATTACTGATTCCATCATCTCCTTCTGATTTTATAAGACTTCAGACAGACAGTCTTTAAGATATATAAAAAATAGCAGAGCTTGCAGCTGAGGCCTTCACCACCTGAGGCCTGCATGAGGATATCCAGCCTACACACTCAGGAAACATAGGCAAATCAAACAATCATTTATAGTAGTGCTTAGCTGTAGGCCAGGGGATAAAGAGAGACATTATGATGACACTAATAGATGGTATTTATATAACATTTTTAAGGTTCACAAAATCTCTGCCTACATATGTTATCTAATTTGATAATGTATTTGCTCACCAGACACCTGCAGTAGCCCCTTTTCCCCTATAAATATCCCTGTAGGGTATCTTTAAGTAAATTTATGTGAGTCTGCTTGTCAATTTGGTTTTAAAAATTGGATTTATAAAATATTAATGTAAACTACATTGGAGCGTGTAACAAATCCTAAGAAATACATGAGTACAATACGTGAGTATAAATGAAAAGTAATCAATACGGTAAATTAGCTACATTTCTAATTCTAAATTCACATCTACATTGGCCCTTGGCCCCAAGCTGGTGCAGTGCCATGGACACTGCACATGATATCAGACACTGCTATAGAGAACAGGCTCCAAATCTTAATACACCTGAGTAGGGAGCATCTGTGATTTTCACCAATCCTCATTATTGTAGGCCATTTTAGGATATCCCAGATAGTCCATCATTGACATGGATAACTAAGAGTTAACTAATAAAGACAACAAGCAGTGGATATATATCCTGGTTCTGCTACTTAACTTGTATGATTTGGGACAAATCACATCATTTTTCTCTAGGGCTCAGTTTCATTGGCTGCAAATGGAGGGAGCTGGACTCAATGAGATTTGTTAGTTGCTGAGTCTATAATATATAAGTAAGACGTTACTACACAAAGGCTGTCTATAATATCATACCACCTGGCTACCTATATTGTGATTTTTACCTCTTTTAGATTTCCGGATTGATACATAAAGAAATAACATGTGACAAACTCTTTAAGGTCAATGGAAATTCTGGTGCTAAAGACCTGTTACAATTCTTTAGAAATATATCCTTCTAATGTTTTATATGATTGCATTGCTTATTGTCTTAGGGAAGAGAAAAGGGAGGAGAGGGGATAGAATTTGGGACTCAAGATTTGACTGTCAAATTAGAAATTGACATTTAAAAAAAATGTTGAAAATGAGATGATTCGGGCTAGTTCCAATGATCTTGTGATGAAGAGAGTTATTTGCATCCAGAGAAAGGACTGTGGGAACTGATTGTGGATCACAACACAGCATTTTCATTCTTTTTGTTGGTATTTGCTTGCATTTTGTTTTCTTTTATTTTTTTTCCCTTTTTGATCTGATTTTTCTTGTGCAGCATGATTGTTATGGAAATATGAGTGGAAGAATTGCACATGTTTAACATATACTGGATTACTTGCCATTTAGAGGAGACAGTGGGGGAAAGGGAGGGGGAAAATCTGGAATACAAGGTTTAGCAAGGATGAATGTTTGAAAATTATCCGTGCATGTATTTTGAAAATAAAAAGCTTTAAAAAGTTAAAAATTGTTTCTTTGTTAGGGGAAAAATAAAATATTTTAAAAAAACATTCCTTCTAAAGCACCAATTAAAGTGGCTGTTAAACACTGAATTAGTTTTTAGTAGTTAATTGTACTGCACAAAGTTAATAGCGATTTGATGCATGTCAGAGAGCTTATTGGCTAACAAATCTTTAGCTCCATTAAGAGAACTATAAAATAACATCCACAAGTGATTCCTGGAAGTAAGGTCCAGAATTCTGTCCTTACTATGAATGGATAAAGTAAACACCATCAGAAATAATAACAAGATCAAAGCTTAAATGAGCATAATGCTTCTTCTTCTGATATGCTTTGCTTCATCAATAGGAGAAAAATCTAACAGGACTACTTTTTAAAATGTCAAAACCAGTAAGCGGAATTTATTTTGGTGTTTAAATTGAGGTCATTTTTATCATAAGCCATGAGACTGTGTGCATGTTATTTTCTAAAAAGTAAAATAAAAACATAACAAACTAGAGACAGGGACCATCTGTTATACTGACCGTGCAACACAATGTTTCATTTACTCAAACATAATGATGAGGTTTATAGGATCAGCTGAGAAGGTTGAGATTTTGCAGCTTGTCCATTCTGTATGTGGAGAGCATCATATGGAAAGCCTGAGGATATTAGTCTCTAAATTCTAATTTTAAACATATGTCAATACATTCACGTTACATATCTCCATTAATACATAGGGACAGTTAACAGAAACTTTAATCGCCCTTATTAAGGTGCTTTATATGGGAGCCAATTTTGATGTTTCAGAGATCAGGGTTTTTTCTTAACAAAGAAAAAAATTCATCAAAGTATGTGAAATTAGTGTATTTCAGTATTTCTAGTTGATCTTTCATATGCTTCCCCTTCAATTTCATCAAATATTATTTATTTAAAACAGTACTCATGATCTTGAACATTATTCTATTCAGAAATTGATTAGAAAAGGAAGACATAATTCCTATTCTTTTGGAGCTTAAATTCTAAGGAAAAGTTGTTATTAACATACACTTCAGGGCAGTATGGGGTTTCAGTTTTTGTTAACATAAATAAGAGAAAAGTAAAATAAGTTTATTGGTAGGGGTAGTTTAAAATACTAAATAATATCAATTTACCAGTGCCTCCAGCTTTTTTGAGATATATTTCAAATTGATATGGTACATATTCATCTAGTAAGAAGTAATTAATTGTCATTCCTCGATAGACTTTAATTGTGTTATATATGTATCAAGCTATTAGTGTATGTATACATACATATGTATGTATATATACACACACACACATACACCATTCAGCAAGAGTGAACACAGTGTTTGCAAAATATAAAATGGCAGATTTATGAATGGGTGCTACTTTGGGAAAATGCTGGGGTTGGTCATTCAGAAGCAGAGAGTTGCCTTCATTCTTTTTCAGACTCACTACTCTCTTTAATAGGCAGATGTTTTGCTACACTAATCTTTCAATTCCTTTATAATATAGGCCATAAATCTGTAATGGTCATAGATTTAGTTTTATTTTTTATAAACTGTGCCATAAAATTTTTGCTTGTTTTCCAGAATTCAGTTTAGATCATTTAGTGCAGGGGTTCTTAATTTGAAATTTTTAAGCTTGTTTAAGAAAAAAGAGAGACTAGACAGAGCTCTCAATGTAACTGGTTTCCATTATCAATCTTGTATTTTTAATTTTCTGTACTTAAAAAGATGATGCTGGAAAAAAAGTGCATAGGTTTCACCATAGAGCCAAATGGATTCATATTACAGAATAGGTTAAAAATCTCTGATCTAGTTCAGTTTCTTCATTTTATATATGAGAAAACTAAGACTTAGGGATGTAAAGTGATTTATACAAGATATCACAGCTTCTTAGAGTACTTAAACACAGATCTCCTGATTCACTTCTATGGCACTGATTACTATACATAGCTATTTTCCTTACTGTCAGCATCTTTTTACTTTATTCTACTATTCACAATGATGTCTTGGGTCATTAAAAGAATGAAAGAGAGATTAAATATAAACAACAAGGAATAGACTGTTTCTTTGAAATCAAGTGCCTCTAAATCCATGCTAATCAGCTAACAAGTACCAACCAAGTCAGTAATTTTTGTATTTTGAAGGTTATAGAGACAACAGCAAAATAACTACTGTCTTTTGAAAGTTTACTATTTAAAAGGGTTGAGTTTTAGATTAGTACAAGGTCAGTGTTGGAGGGGACATCCTGGCAGGTGGGTGAGGAAAAGGAAAGTTAGGAAGTGTGGGTAGAAAGGGAACACATCCTAAAGGGAATGAGAATGGTAAGGAATAGGAAGAAAGCTAATTTGGCTGTGCTTTTGAGTTCAGAGAAAGTAGTAGTGTTTGATAAAGCTAGAAAAAATGTGAACTAAATGGAAAGACCCTTAAGTGACAAACAGATATAAAAAGTTTATATTTGATGCTAGTGTTAGCAACACTGGATTTGATATGATGGTTAAGGGATTTGAAATGAATAATCAGATCTGCAATTTAGAAAGGTCTCTGTCTGATATTTGGAAATTGTATTGGCATAGGCAGAGAATTGAGGTGAGAACCCAATTAAGAGATTATATTTCAGAAGTCTAGATGAGAGGTAATAAAGGCCTGATTTTGAATGAAGAGAAGGAGCTTTCTAAAGATGTTACAGTGAGGGAAATGACTTGTGAGAAATGTTATGGAGGTAGAAATGACATGATTTGGCAAATGACTGGGTATGTGGCATAAGTCAGGAATGGAAAAGGACAAAGAGATGATGAATGTGGATAATTTAGCTCTCATTGATAAGTGTCAAGTTTGAAAAAAGGAAAATGTGGTTACTTTTGGACATATTATGTATATGTAACTTAAAATATTCGATGAGTTGGCCATTGTTATAGGCCTAGAACACAAAAAGTAGATCTTATTATTTAGTTTGATCCAAAATATGGGGCTTATGCCCAGTCTGCATCATGTGTAACTTATTATACTTGCCCCAAACATTCCAATTTATAAGACCATCTCAGTAGCACAATCTGAATTATTAATGAGAACCCCAAGAGGTTTATATTGCTCAACATAAGTTAAAATAATGGCATTACTTGAAGAAGAATGATTGGGGATTTTCAGTGCTGTCTCAAGGCCTAGGAATAGATGTCACCACCATTTTTTGTCTTTAAAGAGAATGGCAAAGAATTTTCTCTTAAACAATAGCTCTTCTGTCAGCAAAAGATTCATCTGCTCTATATTGAGACGGAAAGAAAAACTCTGACTCAGAACTCATTTATGACATTATCTTGGCTAGTTACATTTTGGCCTGCTATTCTGGGTTTTATAATGAAGACTAAATCCTAAAGACTTTTTTTCCTTTTTTCTTTTGCAGAGAGAAGATGCGACAGTCTGCCATGTATGAGCTGTGCCAGGGGATGCACCAAATCAGCCTTCAGTTTGTTCGTCTTCAGCTTACATTTGAAGAGTACACCATAATGAAAGTGTTGCTTCTCCTAAGCACAAGTAAATTGGTGTCCATTCCAGGACTTTTTTTCTTAATTTCTTTTTTGCTTCTCTGTAATACAGTATTCCATGGAACAAAATTTATGAAATTGGCATTTTGCTCAATTTTTTAAAAATTATTTTAATTTATTTTTTAAAATATAAAGAGTCAGATGAGAGGCAGTAGGTAGTACTGGCATATTTCAAAGTGAGGAGAGGAAATGAACCTGACTGATTTATTATGATGATGCCCTCAATAGAAATAGGGAAAATAGGAAGAAGGATAAAAAGGATTTAAGATTTGTAGTGTTTGAAATCTCTGTGGGACATCCAATTCAAAAAGGTCCAGTGGGTCACTGTTATTAGATTAGAGCTGTCATTAAGAAGAGGAAATTTTGGAAAAAAGAAAAATGAAGCTAGTTTTGGACATTATGTCTACTTAATTTAAAATATCCAATGAGTTGGCCGTTTTTATAGGGCTAGAGCACAGAAAGGAAATCTTACTGTTTAGTTTGATCCAAAATATAGTGCATACCTTCACACTGCATCATATGTAACTTGGTGCAGTTCCTCAATATTCCAGTCTCAGGAGCTCAAATACTAACACTCTAAATTTGGAGCAGTCATCTTCCCTCTCATCCTTAGTTATTTTAATCTGTAAAATGGACATTTGGGCTTAATCAATAATTCTCTGGGTATTGTCCCTGGAACCCTTTAAGGGCCTGAATCCAGGAAAACTGAGTTCAAATCCAGCCTCAAACACTTGTTTTCTGTGTTTCTGGACAAGTCATTAAATGCTCTCTTTGTCTTAATACACTGGAGAAGGAAACGGCAAACCACTCCAGTATCTTTAGCAAGAAAACCCCATGGTTAATATTGGCATTCTGTGGTCCATGAGGTCTCAGAATCCGACGCAACTGAAAAACAATGAGGTCAAAACTATTTTCATAATACTGAGGCATTATTTATCTATTAAAATACGCCTCCCTTTTCCAGTTACATAACTGTGTGAGGCCAGATTTTCTTCATAAGCTTCAGCCAAAATGACACATCACAGCATACTAAATGAAGAAGCAGATATGAGAATCCAGCTGTCTTTTATTAAGCCAAACTTTAAAGAGATGTGTTTAAAAAAAAGTGCCACTCTTCATTTTTTGTTTTGGAAAATATAATTTTTAATTAAAATATGTTGTTATTATTTTAATGAAATCAATGTTAAATGTATCAGCTTTAAACTCTTATATGGTAAATCTCTAGAGAAATAACCAACAATAACAAAAATTTTAGGGTTCCTCAATTACTCTTAAAATTGTAAAGGGCAATGAGACCAAAAACTTTGATATCGATTGGATTAAATAAACCATATGGTCTCTTCTATAGACCTAGAAGAAAAAAATGCGTCCTGAGATATCATTTAGTCTAAGTCTCTCATTTTGCAGATGAAGAGAAGTCCCAAACAGTAATTTATTTGCTCAGAGTCACAGTAAACCAACAGTCAGGACCTCTTATTCCAAATCTAGGATTTTTTCTTTTCTTCATGCAAGCAATACATTACATTCCTTCCATGATCTTTCATGTCAGCCTCAAGGACAGATAGTCTTCTAACTTCTACAATTAAATTTCATGTTATTTAGACTCTATCTGGTAATACAATAATTTTGTGGACTTTTTATCTAGCTGTAGTACTAAAATCTTAAAACTATGATTCATGCTGATTTTAGATTGATGATTAATTGATGATTAAGATTACACCCTCCCAAATTACCTACTCCTATTTCCTTCCTCTTTCCCTCTTGCCTCCCTTCTTCTTTCCCTCTTTTTCTTCCTTTCTCTTTCTCTCTTTCTCTCCCTCCTTCCCTTCTCTCTTTTCCTTCCCCCCTCTCTCTTTCTTTCTCTCCATCTCTCTCTATCTCTGTCTGTGGTGTGTCTCTGTCTATTTCTCTCCCTCTTTTTCTCTTCCTCTGTCTCTCCCTCTCCCTGTCTTTCTCTCCATCTGTCTCTCATACACACACTTAGCCTGCCATGTTTCACCTCTCTGATTCACTGATTCATTTGTTTTTTAACCTCAAGTTATAAGAAAGGTTTTGCGGAAAAATGCAACATCATAGATTAATTGAATTTTAAGTGAATTTCAGTGTGTGTGCTGTGTCTACTTCTTGACCTAAACTATTTAGTCTAAGTGAGTTGTCTTTGCCACTTTCTCATATAAACTGATGAAGTCAAGAATAGACAATACTATCATTGTGGTGCTTACTATGATTATTATTTTTGTTTCCTAAAATTTAAGTATCATAGTTTTTAGATAAATAAAAGTAAATGACATTAAATGTTATACAAAGTTTTTCATAGTAACCTATGGAAGAAAGCATGAGAATGTTTCCTCTGATTTGGAGATAGTAAAATCACATGGCTCTTAGGCAATGTAAAATATATTTAGGAACATTTTATTGATGATGACATCATTTTGGTTCTTCTGCATGTAGAAGAAAGCGGATATTACATCTCAATTTTTTCTTCTATGCTCTTCTCCAGCCCATAGATTTTTGGAAGATTTCCAAAAGCAAGTCCCACTGCATTTAATAAGTAAAATCAGAACTCTGGGCTGAAGTCCAGAATGTGATGTTTTGCTCAAGTCCTCTTTATTTATGGGTTTATTTCAATTTTTTGGAAAAATCTGGCTGAAAAATAGGATACATTTTAGTTTCAGCCATAAAATAAAAGTAGTAATGGATGTGGGAAAGAGACCAGACCTGTGATTTTGTGGGTACAGGCCAATGAAGGGACTCTTCCTTTCCATTATAGATCAGCACCTGCTCTGCAACTCATAATCATGAGTGCCTCAGACTCAAATGACCTGCTCAGGAGTCACTCAGAAAGGATGTGTCAGAGGACTCAATCCCAGGGCTTCATGAGACTGAATACTCTGTCCAGTACGCCATGCTGCCACTAATAAGTAGCAATACTTAGCATAAAGTTTAATAACTTCAGAATCCAAGTAAAACAACTCTCAAAAAATCTAATGGCTTAAGAAGAATGCCCGTTTTGATCTAAGCAGATTTGGCAAACATTAATGACCTAAAAGACAGTAGTGAAGCTTGTAGTAAAATGTAAGGTTTTCTCCTTTCTCTCCAGATGATGTTACATTTAATGTACCTGTGAAGGAAAGCTAGTGGAATTTTATACTATGAAGAAATAAGCCTCAGTACAGACATGTGTGATTTAGACCTCAAGATTCTTTTTATATTAGTATTTGATTTGTGCAACTTTCCAGTGCTTTTCTGAAGGTTGAACCTAATTTTAGAATTCTGGATAGAAATTGGCTTTACAGTTTTAGTCAGCCATCATTCTCCATTATTTTCAGTAGTAACTGCAGAATTGATGGGTATGTTGTTAACAAATGCTTTTTGACTGAACAACTTAAAGAAATAGAGAATTTATTTTTAAAAGTATTAATTTTATGAAAAGGTTTTTAATATATTGCTCATGAGTCCTTCAGCAATATGAGCAGGTGCTATTAAAGAATTTCTCCATACTTTCTCCTCTCCTCTCACTGGCAGAACATGATTTAACTTTAATCAGGAATCAAAAGTAGAGTGTTTTTACATCCAGAAATGAAATCATTAATAGTCACAGAAATATATTCGCAACAGAATGCCCATATATATTCAGGACACTGATTTTATTTGGAAATTTCATGGTGTCCCTGACCACCAATCTCACATGCTTAAAATGTGTCTAGTCTTTAGTATATATTTGATGATATAAGCAAATTTATAGCAGGTCTTTAGACCCCATATAGTCAATACATGAATATAAACCCGTCATTAGTCACTTTTTAAACTCAGGACATAACCCACATGATATCATGAAAGCAAAGCATACTTAAAATGAGGCATTTCACTTTAAATACAAACTATTGTATAAAAATAAACAAAAACCTATTATATGCAGAACTTTGACAAAGATGCACTATTCTATGATTTTTAATTTTCTTGCATCATTAAATTTGCCTTAGGAGGAAAAAAACACCTTCTGTACAAGTGGTTCATCCTCCTCCAAACCCTCTTTCTGTGGCTCATGAATTTACCTGTTGCCAGTTCATAAGATTGCTAAGCTGTGTCTTTGTGAGAGATTGCAGCATACTCCCACATATCGTGAGATCAATCACTGAATGGAAAGGGAATGCTCTGAGAAGACATGCTTATCACAGCTATAATTATAGATATATCTCTTAGAGATGGGGTTCAATAGGACAGCTAGAAATTTTTAACCTCTTAAGTATGGGCCCTCAGTTAAGTAGCAAGGATTTGTAAAATGCTTTGAAAATAAAGAATAATGTGATTCAGTGTGTGTGCTCTTATGTATCATGCATAATTGCCAGTATATGAATCTTAAGTATCTAATTATGTTTCTTCTTCAGGATCATTCATAATATTCAATATTCATCTAAAAAGAAGTGCCCAGAGAGTTTAGAGCATTTATATGAATTAATTAATGTTTTACATACATTAACTTGTTAAATTTTAAAACCATGTAATGTTTTATCATATCCGTGTTTTTCAACACAGTTCCCAAGGATGGCCTCAAAAGCCAAGTTGCATTTGAAGAAATGAGGACAAATTACATCAAAGAGTTGCGGAAAATGGTAACAAAATGTCCAAGTAACTCTGGACAAAGCTGGCAAAGATTCTATCAGCTGACTAAGCTACTGGACTCCATGCATGATGTAAGTTTAGTTCATTAATTGGCTTTTAAAACAGCAGGCTGGTAGTGATCTGTTACTGCTATATTAACATTTTGGAGACATTTGAATAGCTTGTAGAAGTAGCAAGTTTATAATTTTTCACGTAGGAATAGACCAGTTCACAAGTACTAAATGCTGATTAAGAAATTTTCATTTCGATAAATTTGAAGGAAGAATAAACCACATTGACAGCAGTGGGTGCGGTTTTGTTCTCTTTAGAACAAGATCAGACAGAGAACACTCCACAGTGTTCGGACCCACAGAGTGCCCTTGGTTATGGACCTCCTTCACATTTGCTACAGGTGTTAGATCAAATTTCACATTTTTTATTTGCAATTTAGGGAGTATTTTGTTAATAAAAATGTTGCTTTAACATTGAGTAAATAGTTGATGGTCTGGCAACTATTAATCTTATAACTCAATCTTTGAAAAAACATTATTAATGGTTTGGAGCCAACTTATATCACCCCATTTTTGCCAGATTTTGAATCCTATGTTCACTTGTTATATTGACCGCTTTTCTTGTCTTCTAGAGGTAGGAAGGTTGATTTGTATATTTTGGTTCCTATCTGATATCACATCTGTAGGTATCAGGAGCTTTTAAAGGACTAAATATAAGTTAAAATAACCTACTCTGTATTAACAGAGGTAGTATTAAAAATGATTTTTTGTTTCACTTTAGCTTGTGATTTTTAAAAATTGTGCACAAATACTCGTTTGATTTCTCTCTTTGGTGAAGCCTTGGATTTTTTTTTTTTAGATTTCATTTCAGATCTATTAACAAACTGAAATCTGTTTATGTTATTTACACAGAGAATTTTTTCCCAGAGGTTTTTTGTTACTTTAAAGTGTTGATAAGCTTAATGATAGGCATGGAAAATTACTACTAGTAGCTTTTGCTTTAGAAAGGAGGTTTCCCTTTGCCAGGGAGATGACTTTAGTTGAGAGATGCAGAGTATCATGAAATGAAACAATGTCATTTCAAGCGAGTTTTGCTAGATATTCAAGAGTACTTTGGCTGATCTTGCTTCCTTTCAACTTAATATGTGACATGATTACAATGCTAGAAATGTGTTTAGTAATAAATAATAAAAAGCTTAGTAATTATTTGGTGAATTATTTTCCAAAGAATATGATTTAATAGTAGATTTTTATGCTAGATGATGGCAAACAGCTTTCTGGGAGAAAATAAAATTTTTTCTCCGTGGTACATTTTTGTGTTCATATAAAAAGTTAACAAAGGGGAGGGAAATAATATTATTCAGTCAGAATGTTGTTTAAACAATAGATTGTCTAGTTATACGAATTTTCTTATTGTAGATGTTGCTTAAAGTCCTTTTAGTGTATCTCAGGATGAATTTGTTATATGTTCAAAAATTCATTCCTTCTTTGTGCCAGCACAAGTGCATTGTAAATCTAAGCTACATACCTCCAGGTAAATAGCACTATATTCTTAGAGCCAATTAATATGTTAATAAATGGTATATAACAAAGCAATTTTGCATTTAATTAAACTAATCACAGGAACTGAGAAATATAACTCCTTCTTAAATCCCAAATCATGCAGAACTTTTGTATGTGTGAATCAGCATGTCAGTTCTTATTTCTGTGATATGAATTGGGACAATTAAAGAAAGCTATCTCATTTCCAAATCCAAGTAATTTTAAGGAAACAAAAATACATTTTGGTCTTCTAAGTTATCTAATGACATCTTGAGTGTTCTATTTATTGCCTTACTACAGACAGAATATGGAGAAATGCAGTATAAACCTAAAGGAACTTCTCTAAGGATCCTATTTAGCATTACAACTGTCATGTACAAACCTGACAGCTTCTGAGTCTATTGTTTTATTTAACAACGATTTTAGGTGCTGTGAACTAATCAAATCCCTGACCCAGGGCTTTCTGAGAATTTCACTTGGGCTCTCACCTTTCTGCACACATAGATATTTACTATATGGAAAAAGGAATGAAAGTACCAAACTTCATGTCTTCAGACACAACTAGAAATACTACAATTCTTTCTCATGCTGTGGTTGCTATTTAGGCAGAAACTCATTGTATATAAGAATTTTTCATGCTAGTTATAGAGAAGTCAACAGAAGGTGATTTACCACTTTATTTAAAAGTTTGTACATTTCTACAGAATCCAGCTGTAGGATCATAAACAAGTCATTATTCCCTATGGCACAGTGATACTACATTCAAGTACTACAACTTATTTAACCATTCCCCAAACAATGGGCATCTCCTGTTCTTTGTTACTCTCAACCTCAGTTTCTTCATCAATAAATCTGATATATAATATCCCCTTGTTCCACATACCTCATAGTATTGTGTAGAGCCTTATTTGAGACACTCTGTAAAAGGTACTATTCAAATCTATTACCATAACAAAGCTTCTGAATACCTATCTTTTACCCAAAAATTTCAAAAAGCAGAAAACAGTTGTTCTCAGAAGTATGACTGTGTAGCACAAATGAAACATTACAAGTGTTAGTTTGATAAAATACATCTGATACATAGTTATCATTTTCTAACTCTTGGTTTCAGGTTTCATTTTTCACAGCTATAAAAATTCTATTTCTTAGCTACTTCTGTTTGTTCACAGGGATCAGGCTCTATTTTTAGATGCTTTGTTGAGTGGTCAGTATAGTTAATAGATGCTAAGTATTAATAGAAGTATATGGGGTGTTTAGGGAGGACCAGCACCTGTGGGTAATAGCTCACTACATCCTTTTCAGGGCAGCTCCTCCACCTTTGGTGTCTACCTGATTCACCCAGCTCCCACCTGTGACACCAAGAAACTGTAGCATGTACAGTAGTTACTAAAACTCTTGGCTGGATAACCACCAGCCTCCAACCTGTCGGGGAGTTAGGGGTTCTCTGCCTCGAACAGGTGAGCGCTTCCTCTGGCAGAATGGTAGATAAGAACGATTTGTCCCAAGAGCCATTGAAATGGAGCACGCAGAGCCTGGTCACTATTGAAGATGTCCAGATCATCCCTTAGCATCTTTCCTGACTTTTGTCCTACCACTGGACTCCAGTAACTCTGGAAGAGAAAGTGAGCTCAAGTCTGCCTTACTCAAGTCCAATTCACTCTCAAACTCTGCCCATGATGTTATTGTTACTCTTCAAAAACGAAGAAAAATATCGTGATAATAAATATAAGCTCTGTTCCTCCTATGACCATTTCACCTGGAATCATACCCTTATATTTAAATTCATTTCAGTAAGCTATCTTACAAAAACTCACTATATTACATATATCTAGCATTAAATTACATGAACCACTGTCCTCAAGGAATTTCCAGTCAGGTTGGAGAGACTGTATTTATGAAAAATTATACAAGAAAGGGGGAAGAATATGATTGGGTCCCACTTGACAATATGGTCAGCAATCTATATCGGAAAGGTCATCTGGCCCAGCCCCTCTCCCCTCCATAATGGGAATCTCCTAGAGGTAACACTCCCAGCCCCAATAGTCAATGGCACAAAGAATGACCCTTTCCTGTTCTATCACTTTATTGTAGACATTCAGAGAGAGAGACAAGCTGCTTGTTTTATGCTGGACTGTGTTATGCTGGTGATCAGAGAACGAGCGCCTAGGAACATTAGAAACAGATGCTCTCCAAAGCTTCATTCAGATCTTTCCTGACATCTTCTGGAATGTGTTGTTTCGTGGGGGGGAGGGAGGCTACATCTTGAAGTCAGCAAAAACTTGGTTTTGCATGAAAGTTAAATGCATGTTTAGCAATTCTCAAAACAGAATTTTAAGTCAGCCTCAACATGACTGATTCTGAACAGATTTTCGTTATGAGGGATTTTGTTTCAGCATGTTATCATTCAGTTCTGTTAGCCTACCCTGAGGCTGCAGGGCTGCAGCCAGCGGTGCTTGACGCTTGACTCGGTTGCCATTTTCTGCCTGAGAGGATCTTCTTGCTGAATAACATCTTTCTGCAGGCTTCTGAAGGCAGTACTTAACCAGTGAAATGACTTTTCTATAGGGTAAAATCTCTGAGTGAAGATGTCATTTCTGTTAAAGGGTGGGGTGAAACTCAAACTATGAAGTACAAATATTACAGAAATATCGCACTGTAGATCCTACAGGAGTGCACAGAGAAAGAGTTATATACTTGTGTAAAGACAAGGAAGTTTTAAGTTTCAGTGATGCAATTAGCCAATAGTAGAGAGATTCATTCAAGGTTTATGCTGTAAGCAAGCCAGAGTCTTTATGCAATTATTGGAATTCTCATTGCTCATTTGGTTAATTGTTTCCTATAAAGTTGTGACTTTCATTGTGATGATTTTAATCCTATGCAGTTGTGTCCTTTGTTGTGATGATTTTAATTATGATTATATTGCACGTAGACTTGAGATGAGTGAGTCACAAGCTTACTTTAAGAAACCAAGTGATAAAAATGTAAGTCACAAGTTTAGTTCATCTTGCCTAGAGCAAGAAGTTTGTGTACTTTAAGATGTGACTAACTGGTCATGTACCACCATTCTGGAAAGCAATTTAGAATTGTGCAAATAAAGTTACTAACACACCCTTTGACTCACAGATTCCATCCTATATCTTTAACACAACATTGCCATTGACAAAAAGAAAGGTTTGATATATACCAAAATATTTAAAGTATTTTTTGTAATTACAAATAGAAACAGAGATGCACTTTGATTGGAGAGTGGTTAAATAAATTGTGTTCATTAAATAGAAGGGAATATCACTAATTTGTAGGAAATAATGAGTATGGTAAAATGATAAAATGTCAAGAAAATGATCAAAGTGAAGTAAATAGAGCCAGGAAAACAATATGCACAGACACTACAGCAATATACATAGAACAAGCAACTAAGAACAAAAAAAAAAAATGAATTTTGCAAAAGAAGAGATATGATAAGATGCTTTTCCCTACTCCTTTACAGAAATAGGTAGGAGTTAGAAAGATCAATGGTTGTGAAACATTGCATATAATACTTTATTCTGTTCCTGCAGGAATCAGTTTTGCTTAATTTTTTTACTTATTTCTTCTTTCTATTTTTTAAAATACCTTTGTCCTAAGGGATAGTTCTTTTAGAAATTGAGAATAAGAGGAAGAATGAAAATCTAGGTGATGTAAAAAAGCAAAAAAAAAAAATCAGTAAAAATCTATTTTTAAAGCAAAAACATTACTTTAAAAGATGTTATTCAATTTGAGCTTCTTGAGTTTTTTTTAAGTTCTTAAATTGAGATGTAAGCTTATCTTGGAAATATTGCCTTCAAACTGAGTTTTTGAGAGCTGTTTTCTACACCATAAAAAGTATCTCTGATCATAGGAAAAAGATTTTGGGAATCATGAAAGTCCCTTGAAGGCAAGATCTCCAGTGTCTGATAGTACCTTATGAATAAATAGTAGGCATTAAATAAATCTTTCAAGTTTAATTAGTTCAGCCCTCTTATTTTGCAGATGAGGAAATTGAAATACAAAGAAATTAAATAAATCAGCCAAAATCACATGAATATTATGTTGTATTGTAAAGATGTGAATGCAGATTTTTGAATTCAAGTCAATTTTCTTTACCTTATCATGTCCTCCCTGCCCTGCCTCTTTCTGCTTCTCTGCTCTTGGGCAATACACATGTAGTTCTCACTTTCAGGGACTTTATATTTTCATTTAATAATAGTTCACATTTCTGCAACCATGCATTTTCTTTACAATAGTCCTATAAGGCTGGTAGGGTAAATGTTATACTTATTTTCAGATGAGGAAGCAAAGACTCCTAGAGACCAAATGGCTTGGGCCAAGATTATGTGAAGAGTAGATGATGACCTTAGAGTTTTGACCTTATGCTATTCTCTTTCCTTATTGAATATTAAGAAATAAAGCTCTATTTTGAAAGTATAGACCAGCAAAGAGCTATTTAGGAAGAATTAAATTGAACCCAAAAAGAATGATAGGTCCTCTCAATATTTTTGTGAAGATTTCATAAATCACTTAAGTCTTCTTACTTGATAAATGGCAGAATATTCTAAAATAGTTAAAATCCAATTGGAGATGTAGGTAAGCCATTTTTAATTAGGCAAGGAGATTAAGTAATATTTTATCCTGTGAAAATGGCAAGTTGCCAGTTAGATGGCAACCATGAACAACTGATATGGTAAACCAAGAATTATTGCTTAGAAACCTTATCAGAACCTTTCTTAAAAGTAGTCAAAACTGACTCATTGGGTGGAGAGAAATTTCTTTCTCTTTTTATTATTCAGGTAATATCAAAATAGAATTGTTTTGTTCTTTGTAATAAAATACCCAGCTCTGGCACCATCCTTTGTATGTAAGACAGTTCAGGGTCATACTATTGTACAGATTCTGTTGCACTGAATTGTTAGCAGGGCTCTGCAGCTTTTTCCTTGCAGGACCATGCATGACAAAATAGGATTCTTAAGAAAGAATGAGCTGTATCTTTTGAATCATAGGCAGCACATGTAATTTTAAGTAAACCTTCCTCTTCAAAAACATAGTGCATTAGAAAAAATTTCAATCAGTTCTTTCTGACCTCAGTTTCCTCATATGTAAAATAGAGAACAAAATGATCTTCTTGGTAGCCTTCTTGCAGTTCTAATATTTTATAAGTCTATAGAGATTGGGATTGAAACTGTGATTTTATTGCTATAAGGAACTCCCAGGTGAGGAATCTTTATTTACTAATGCAGGTCAGCACCTTCTCTGCAATTTATCTTCTTAAAGAGCTTTCCAAGTTGCTAACTCTTTGACTTGCCTTAACTGAGAAATTAAGTGACTTGCCCAGGGTCACAGAGCCAATGTGGGTCAGAGGCACAAATCAGTGTTTAATGGCCTTTAAAATAAATAAATAAATATGGGCAAAGAGGCACACTTCTCTGGCTCATGAAATCAGTGGTGCTTTCATTAGCACAGATTAATTACAGTAAAAGCCTTTGCACTTCAACTATACTGCATTGATGTTTCTGTCAAAAAAAAAGGGGGTGGGGCCTCATTTCAAAAGGATATCATTTGGGAGAAATATGTGTGAAAATGATTTATTTGTTCTATGCCTTTGGGCTTTTTTTCCCCTAAAGAGCATGTTGGAAAATATGTTTGGCACTTGAAAATTATATGGTGGGGATAGAGGGAAGCATTGGTTAGCAAGTTAACACTCTTTTAATCTATTAAATCAGTGGATTTACCATAGAGTTTGTGGATTTGTTCTCTTTCCCTCTTTCCTCTCTCCCTCTCCCAAAACTATTTGATAAATCTTATTATCATCTTAAAAAACGAGCAATATACTTATACCTTATACCTATTCTACTCTTCATATGCATCCCTATATAAACTTTCAAAGAACTAGCATTTGTTTTATTTTTATAATTGTATTTGAAAATAATTGTTTTCATCTATAATCCTATATATTTTATTTTATGCATTAAAAAGGTTTATTTTTTCTGAGAAGTGAAACTATAGGCTTTCCTAGATGACAAAAGCATCTATATTGAAAATTGCCTTTTTGAATTTTATTTATGTTGAGATAACCAGGACAATAGTCCAACACAGAAATGAGGGATCTGTGACTCAGCATAGTGTTAAATGTTATATTTTTCAAGTTATTTCAGTTCTCTTTACCAAATTGACAATTTGTCAGTGTCACCGTAGAATTCACCTACTAGAATTTTAGCTAAGTATAAGTCACTTTAATTGCATCGAATGCTACCTTTCAGTTTCTAATCTGTTTTCATATCCTGGTAATAACTAAATTGTTTTTGACTGTATATTTGGTGAAGAGACAGTTTTAATAACTTAGCACTTCTCATAACAAAGATTATTTGTATTGGAGTCTGTCATCTCAGACACAAGTTGTAATGTCCTCTAGTATTACATAACTAATAATTACTTATTACATAACTAAAGTAATCCTGAGCCTCTAAAATCTGGAGTTTGGAAAGGATGGGTCTTGGTGGAAGTGAAGAGAATAATCACCAAACGGTACAAGAAGAAAAACTCACCTTTGCTATAGAAGCATCCAAGGGCCTTCCTCACCACAGCCTTACAGAGTTGGTGAAACAAGTATTAGTAGGTCAATTTTATAAATGGGAGAACCAGAGCTCATCTAGGTGAAATGCTTTGGTCAAGGTCACCTCTTATTGCTTAACTGCCAAATGAATTGGCTTTTTCCCAGCTTTCATTTTTCTTTGCAGTCATTGACATTGTCAGTTAACATCTCTCCCTCCCTGTTTGTTACTGCTATCTGGCTCTCTAATCCCATCTATTTAATCACTTCCCAGTATCCTGTGTGGGACTTCATCCATATCAACTGTGCTAACCATGGGTCCTCAGAGACTCCATCTTGAACCCCACTGTGCTTGTTCACTTGGTGATCTCCTCTACGGTCATGGCCATGATCAGTCATCAAGATGGTTTCCAGATATAGCCTCATCCCACCAACTGCCTTTTCTGTGAATCAAATCACACACTTTCAAAGTAGAACTTAATATCTCCTCCCCAATTCCTCCTCTTTTCCAAATTGTCCTGTTACTGTTGTAGATCGCACCTTCTTCCCACAGTCTCACATACTCAAAACCTTGATGTCTTCTTCTCTTAAGAGCACTCACTCCACATGTCTTACCTATTGACAGTCTTACCATTTTACATTTGTAAAATGTATATGTTCCCCGTATATGTTCCCACAGACACTACTTCAGGAACTCATCGCCTGTCTAGACCATAGCAACAGCCTCCCAATTGGCATCTCTGTATCATTTCTCCTTTATCCAGGCCATCCTTTACCCAACTACCAAAGTGATTTTGCTAAAGCATTGGTCTGCTTCTGTGTGTGTGTCTCCTCTGTCACTCTCTTCTCTCTCACTGTTACTCTCTTTGTATGTGTGTGTACATGTATGACAGAGACACACAGAGAGAGACAAAGATACACAGAGAGAAAGGCAGAGACAGGGATGCAGAGAGAGACAGAGACAGAGAGAGGGGAGGGAGGAAAAAGGAAGGGAGAGAGAGAAAGAAAAAGGAGGAGGAGGAGGAGGAAGAGCAGGAGAGAAAGAGGAGCAAAAGAGAGAGAAACTCCAATGACGTCTAGGATCAAATATAAATTCCACTGGCTTTAGTGACAGCTTGGGAGAGCAATAAAGCACTTAGCTTGTAATCAGAAAAACTCATCTTCATCATTTCAAATGTGGTTTCAGATCCCTACCAGCTGTCTGACCTTGGGCAAGTCACTTAACTCTGTTTGCCTTAGTTTCCTTATCTGTAACCTGAGCTGGAGAAGGAAATGGCCAACCAGTGCAGTTTGTTTGCCAATAAAAGCCCAAATGGGGTCACCAAGAATTGAATGTGAATGAAAAAAGCTAAACAAATAATACACCCTGACTCCTGTGTTTCCAGTCTCATACTTTGCTGTTTCATGCACTCTGCAAGGCAGATGTAACACCCTACTTGGCATTCGTCACACATGACACTTCCTCCATTGTCTTGTGTGTCAAACATTTTCCCTCCTTCTCTCCACCTCTTAGTTTTTGTAACTTGCTTCAAAGCTTCTCTCCAGTCCCACCATCTTCTTCCCACCATCTCCCCCAGTCTCTCCCCCAATTGCTGGTTCTACTGCTTACTTCACCTCATGCTTAAGGTAAGATCCTTCATGTTATTGGTAACAGAGATGATCATAATATTATAAATGCATGCTTCCTTTCTCCTCTCCCCATTGTCCTTTTCAGAGATGATTTAAAATAAGATTTTCAGCCTGTCCATATACAATACTACACGGCCTTCTTTTTATTCCCTTCACCTTAGTTCTGCCCTGCTTCCCTAAACTCATCCTTAAAATGTATGTCTCCAATTCCAGGGTAAACTGGGGAAAAAAACTATGGATGGATAAATACAAAAACAGTACTGCTAAGGACAAAGCAATGGGCAACCATTGGCACCACAATAGAATGGCCTTGTTGATCTTTTAAAATTTCAATTTAATTCCTTTTTCTATCTATCAGCTGATCTGTACATTTGCAACATTCTTCCCCTTCCAGTGCATGGGCAGATTTCTGCTTCTCATATCAGCAGCTAGGATCATTTGAGAGGTGCAATCTACACTGACCCTTTCTTTGACCTGTAACTATTGGAAAACTGTTAACAGAATGAAAGTACATGAAAATTCTGGTGATAAAATAAACATTTCAAAGGGATTACAATCCTTCAGTAAATGATTACAAAAATAAGGTTATTGGCCCTACAACATCTTGTGAAAGTTTGATTAGAGGAACCCAGGGTTCAGACCTAGACAGGATTTCAGAAGCAATCTTGTTCAATTTTCTATCTCCTGTTCTAAGAAAATTGAAATCATGTCCTTCTATGTTGCTTAAGTACATAGATTGAATTAAATTGCCACATTCTACATGTACTTTTGCATAGAACCTTGCCCTTTTCTAGTTTGAAACTCCTCATGGAGAATAAGGCAAGAACTTTTAGAATATAGATGAATCTTGAAAGGTAAATACACCTCCAAAAGAGCTTAATTGTCTATGTAGTCTATGTAGTCTATGTAGTAGCATTGATTGAGAAGATGCAATGAACATTATCTTCTATAATGATTCCTGTTCTTTTTCTATATTACGGCTTTGAAGTGAAAATTTGGCAAGATTTAGCATGATTTATCTCTCAGTACCTTTAAGTGGTAGAAAATTATATTAATTGGTATTTTATTCATTCTAATCCCTTAAAATTGCCAGTGTTAAACACTAACTTAACCTGATCAATAAATTAAAACCCCATTTTGTTGACCTCACTGAACCTAACTCCCCTAACCAGGACAAACAACACCCCTCAATACTGAAAGAATTTACAGATTTGCTTAACAATTATCAGCAACTTTGAGGTATTAAGTTTGAATCAAAGTTATTAAGTTCTATCATATATAAAAAGCACTGAGTATACGAAGCTAAAAACAAAGGAGACTCTATTGTCAAGTGATCTACATTCTTTTGAGTTGCTATACAGCAATGGAATACATGCTATATACATTGTACACAGCATACATAAATGAGCAACTAATGCAAAGTTGTTTGAGGATGGAGAGAGGCAATAGCGCAAAAGGCTATGTTAGAAGATGCTCATGAGCTGACTGAAATAAGGGATTTTGTGGTGTGGATAATGAGGAAGTCTGTTTGAGGCATTGGAATGGGGGAACCTGGCAATGCATGATAAGTTGGATTCAGAAAAGCTCTAATAAGTCTATGTGATTAGACAATAGAGTATAGGAAAGGATATAATTTTTTAAAATCTTTAAATGTAAGATTGAGGAGTTTGGGTTTTATATTATAAATAAAAGAATCCCTGAAGTCTTTATTTGAAGATGTTCATCAACATATTTTGACTTCTCAGCTTAGTTGGCATATAACTGTATACAGTAGTTTTTGAAAAAAATTTGAATTTTTTTGAAAATTCCATCTCTGTTTTGAACTCACCTTGTTTTTTGGTCATTTCAAAAATACCTAATATCTCTTAGTTTTGTTTATATGTTCCATGATCTTTTAAATTTTTGTTTCTCTATTTGCCTTTTTTTCCATTGTTCCCCTTTTTTTCAACCAACAAAGATAATATATTATCTATGTATTATATTCACCAACAAAGAAAGAAAATAATTTTAGAATATCAAGAAACTGCATGGCACATAGCAAATGATTGATTTCAGGTATGTAGACATTACATTAAAAATGGAATATCCTGTATTAGGAAGGATTTAAAAGATGATAGGTATTTGGTGGCAAAAATAAGAATACTTGATCATGTAAGAGAACTGGTGGAGACATGTATAGAGTAACATTTATGAAGGCCAGACTTCTGACTTTCCATATCTTTCCTCTTCTGGTCTCTATGATCATTATAATCAGGCTACTTGGATCACTGCCTTTTCTTGCACTTCAGTGTTGGCCCTCATGACCAAAATAGCAAAATTAGAAGCAAGTGAAAAATCAATATGGCAGAAAATTGTAACACTTGCTTGAAATCATGCAGAGGAAGAAAGAACTTAAAGGAAACAATTTACTACTTTGAAAATCATTCCTAAATCAGCTGTCTGTATAATTTAGGTATCTGACTTTTTACAAAGATCAGAATTCATATTCCACTTGAGAAAAAGATAAGAAGAAAAAAAGAATATGGCAAGTAATTAAACCAACTCAATCCTGATCTGTTCAATTGAGTTATCAATAATGAAAAATAACTAGTGGATAGAAGAATGGACACACACACATGGATTTCATAGATACATCTAAATAATTTAAATTAATTGCCATGACAATAAGATCAGAGAGCCTTAAACACCTTAATCAGTAAATGAGAGAGAGCTACCAAAGACAACATCAATTTAAAATATGGATATCTTAGTGAAATCATATAAAGTCTTGTGGTAGAAGATTAATAGCAGTATAATCCCATAAAACAGAAATAAGTGAGAAGGTAAAACCAATTTAAAGTAATCTTGGTGAAAGATTTAACTAAGTCATCCCAAGGGCATTTAAGGATTCAATGGCAGGAAGACAATAAGCCGAGAAAATGGAAAAGATTGCTTTTTATAATAAATCCTTTTCACCATCAAGAGACAGTAGTGTAATTTCTTAATATCAACCTTCTATGTTTTTACAGAATAGGTAGAAATGACACTAAAATAAACAAAAATGAGAAAACAGCCTCAGTAAACCTCAGTGTACAACAAAATGATGACGCTAAAAAAAATCATCCAACACTTAGGGTTGAGAGATCACAGGTTATTTAAAGAACAATAGAGCAAAGGCAGAGAAATAATCTCAGACTTTATTAATACTAAATCAAAAAGGTGACTAAGAAAATATCAGCAACTATCTACTTATAGTCCTACATTCTCATCATTAAATTTTTATGGGAATAATTACATATTAAAGACTTCCTCAATGATGGAAAGGCAGATTTTACCAAGTAATATTCCTGACAGTAGACTATATTTTTACCCTCATATAATGGCCTGGAAAATGTAGACAATACAAGAGCCCAGTGTGTTTATTATTTATTAATTTTTAAAAATTCATTTGATTTGGAAGAATAAAATGCAGTCTTAAGAGCTTTCTTCCAATAAAGTGTGTTAATTCCTGTGTGTTAAAATCATTTAAAAAATTTTAAAAAGAACAACAGAAATAATCTTGTTAAACTACACTTTAATTATAAATATGCATGGAAGAGACATGTTTGTTGGCCCATGGCATTTTACCACTATAATGTTGGAGGTCCAGCACAAAGGCTAAGTTGAAGAAGGATTTCCTAAGGTGAAATACTCCCGATATTACTGTTTGTGGTTGTATTCATTCTGAAATATTGCAGAGTTTTCTGGAAGAGATTCATTCAAAGAATATTCTTTTGTGGAGACTGTCTTTTGGCTTATCAACCTTATTGAATCTTTCCTTAAAAACTCTAATTTCTGTCCTTATTTATTTTATATTTGTATTCAATCCTTGTACCACTGAACCATTTTGGATGTTCTTGGGATGGCTCCATTATCATTTTGAGGGGCCTTACAAAAATTGTTGCAATTTCTTCCTTAGGGGAATTTTTTACTCTTTCATTTATTGCAAAGTACTTGTTCATTGAAATGGCTCTTGTCTTTTAATGCTCATTTCTTTTCAATTAACTTTGCTCACCTTTAGCAATTGTCATTTATTTTTCTTACTTTGCTTCCTGTCAACATGCTTCATGCCACCAATACTTTTTCCTTCGATGAACCTACATTGTGTTTTTCTATCAGTCATTGTTAAATGTTCCATTTTTCCTATTTATCTCATACCACCAGATTAGATGAGATCTGTGACCTTTCAAGGGGTAAAGGTGACCAATGGCAGAAAGTTACTAAAAAGTTACTCTGGTTGCCTTTCATAGTCCCACTTTTGTGAACTCCATCCTTATCTTCAAGGTAGTTTCCTTCCATTTCTAGGATGACCTCGGGAACCTATTTAGAAAGAAATTGACTGAGATTCCCAAAGATAGTTATTTGGAAGGAAAGGAAGCTTTGAGAAGCCTTTACAATCAGGTCTCCCTTCTACCTCTCTCATTCTTGCTGACTTCCTCTTTCTTCTTGTACGGCATTAAATAGTTATAACCAACCTTTCCCTTCTGTACAATCTTGGTAGTTTTCTTCATATAATCACCATTTTTGCTGCATGTAGGGGGTTTTATTTATGTGACTTAATGGAAAAACTGTATCTTAAATTATGTCTCATTTTGCCACGTTCTCAGGGTTCTCTACAGCAGATTTTTTTAAAGCAGAAAAATGACAGGATCCTGTCTGAAGGCATATAAGTTATATAGTTGTGTCAAGAACAGGTTTGAAGAGCATAGAGAAAGTAACTAGAATTAAGAAGCCATTTAGGGGCCATTAGAAATATTTCAGTTAAGAATAATGAAGGTTTGAATTAGGATAGTATAGCCTTGTGAATAAAAGACAGAACCCAGATATGAAATATGCTATTTGAAGGAAGGGATTTCTGTTCAGTTGTGGGTTGAATTAGTTCAAGTTGTAAAAGTATGATGGAAATTTCCTCCAAATGGAAATGGTGGAAAAACCTATCAAAACTAGGATAAAATTGTAGGGTATTTTTAAAAATGTTTTCCTACCTTCAAATATAGAAAATACATTATTTTTGACTAAATACATTCCTGGAATCTCACAAGATAGATTGATTTTAAAGTAGATCATAGCTTCCTATAGGAATAATGTTATAATTGGAGTTTTTACTTTTCAATAAAAATGTAATGGATATAAACAGTAATATTTCATAAAAGCCAAATTACAATTATATGCCTTTATTTACATATGAAAAATTATTCTCCAAGTCACAGAATTTGAATTATAGAACTTGAGTTGAAAGTAATGTTAGAAATCATACAATTTAACCTCATCATTTTATAAACCAGAGAGATTCCAATTTGTCCAAGGCTACACAACTAATTGGTGGCCGATTCAGGATTAGGATTTAGGATTCCTAGTCCAATGTTCCTCCCACTGTACCACACTGTCTCTCATAAAAGTTCAATAAATTTTTGTTGTCATTCAGTCATTTCAGTCACATCTGACTTTTCATGACCTCTTGGCAGAAATCCAGAAGTGATTTGCCATTTGCTACATCAGTATTCTGAGCCTTATTCCTCTAAATGAATCACATCTCTAAAACAGTTACATACTTTTAAGAAAATCCTAACCCAACTGGCATGTGGGAAGAAGAATGGAGAGGAGGCAGTGTTAGGATATTGCTCCCACCAGATCTATAAAATATAAATGTGTATATAGTTTAAAATTTCCTTGAATCTATAATCTATTTGTTACTATATATACAAATTTTCTTCCACCACTGTAAATCATATTCCAAGGATGCCTTCTCATCCTGTCCAGTTCTCATCTATTTTCTCCCCTAAACTCTCCATGGGGAATCTACCTAATGTTCTATAAGGTAGTTATACTTTATTTTAAAACATAGTTATATAATAAACATGACCTTTCTCAAGCAGTTATGCCAATTATAGTCAATATCCATTAAACACTTAATTACCAGTAATTGTATTTGCCTCCTTCGAATTTAAATAGAATTTGTTGATCCCTCAATTATTCCCATTTTCTCATTAGTCAGTCTCTTCTGGTTGCTTCCCTATTGCCTACAAACATGCTTTTGCTTCGCGCATCTTCTAGCTAACATCCCTTATCTATTCCCTTTTTCTGGTTAAACTCCTTGAAAAGGCTGTCTAATTGGTATCTCCATCTATTTTTGTTTCCTCTCCTCTTTTCTTAAATCTTTACAATCTGGTTTCCTGTCTTATCACCGACTATATAGTGGTGTGACTGGTCTCCTTGTAAAATGTCTCTTGCCACTAATTCAGCCTCTACACAAAAAGCAAAGTGATCCTAAAATATTGCTCAATCATGTCACACTATACACTCCTCTCTTCACCTCCTCTCCTCTCTTTCCTCCCCTCTCTCCCTTCTCTTTCTCCTCCTCCTTTCTTCCCTCCTTCTCCCTTCCTTTCTTCCTCCCTCCCTTCCTCTCTTTCCCTCCCTTTTTCTCTTCTTCCTCTCTTTTTCTTTTCTTCTCTCCCTCCCTTCTTCTCTTCTTCCCTCCCTCCCTCCCCTTTTTTCTCTCTCACTTCCTTCTTCCCTCCCTCCCTCCCTGTTTTTTTCTCTCCCTCTCTTTCTTACTCTTCTCCTTCCTCCCTCTTCCTTGGTTTCCATCTACTTCATGGTTTCCCTATTTTCCCTATTACCTCTGAGATCAAATGTAAATAAATTTCTGTATCACATTCAAAGCCCTTCACAAATTGGCTCCTTTCTCTAGCACAGAGGGATAGATCACTTGGCCTGGAGTTGGAAGATATGAGTTCACCCTTAATCTCAGACTCTTAGAAGTTGTGATCCTGGCCAAGTTACTTTAAAAAAATTCTATATTTGCCTCAGTTTCCTCAATTGTGTAATGGGGATAATAATAACACCAACTCCTAAGGTTGTTGCCTGATACAAATAAGATAGAAATTACAGAGTATTAGCAAAGTGCTTGGTATGTATTAACATTATAAAAATGGTTGTTCCTATTCCCCTTATCTCTTTCTACATCTCCAATTTTCTAAAACCTTATTCCTCTTCACATCTTTCTAATGTTTAAAAAAAAAAAGTATTTTGGTGAAGTTTTAACTCTTGCTTTTTTTATCTGAATAACTTTTCCTATAACTAATAAAACCATTATTCTGTTGACTTTAGAGTAGACTCAAATTTAGGATCTTCTTTTTAAAAATAGCTATGATAACATCTAAATATCAGAAGCCATAACTAAGGAATTCATTGAGAAGGAACATTTTCTTTTTTACGTTTTAATAGTATTTTATTTTTCTAAATACATACAAAGATAGTTTTCAACATTCACCTTCACAAAACATTGTGGTCCAAATTTTTCTTCCTCTTCTTCCCCTTTCTCCTCTTCAAGACAACAAGCAAAATGATATTGGTTAAATGTGTGCAATTCCCCTAAAGATATTTCTGTATTCATCATACCGAGCCAAATTAAATAGATCAAAAAGAAGAAAAACAGGAGAAAGGAAAAAAAACAAAGAACAATCAAAAAGGGTAAAAATGCTGTTTTGATCCATATTCAGACTCCATAGTTCTCTTTCTGGATGGATGGCACTCTCTATCACAAGTCTATTGGAATTGCTTTGAATTACTTCATTGTAAAAGGGCCAAGTCTGTCACAGTTGATCATTACATAATTTTGTGACTCTCTTGGTTCTGCTCATGTCACTTAGCATCAGTTTATGTAAGTCTTTCCAGGATTTTTCTGAAATTAGTCATGCAGGAGCATTCTTGAATCTCATCTTGTTCATCTTATCACTGTTTTTCCAGTCTTTAATATTAAAACATCAATGAAAGGATGTCTTAATCATAAAGGGGCAATTCCCAAATTAAATGTGAAAGTTACAGGAGGAAAAGCTGGCACAATCTTTTACTTTGGTAATATTATCACCTTGTTGAATGTTGAATGTGACAGCCTTAGGACTTGAATATTCCTATTTATGATAACTTCTTGTCTTCCACTAGTTCCATAATTTGCCACTTCCATGGGTTCCTGCGATAGTCACTTACAAATCAGTGAGTAAATCCATTGGGATTTGAAGTGTTGGTAGTAGTGAACCAAGTGGTAAGAAGTCAGAGTTTTAAATATTGAGAGCTAGGTGGCGCAGTAGATGGAGCACCAGCCTTGAATTCAGGAGGACTGGAGTTCAAATCCGATCTCAGACACTTAACACTTCCTAGTTGTGTGACCCTGGGCAAGTCACTTAACCCCAGCCTCGGGGGAGGGGGGAAGAATTCTGATGGCTTGAGGTATTTTCATTTACACTGTTGTACTCATTGTGTGTGATATTTTCCTGGTCCTGATTTTTTCATAAAACTTTATCTATTCATGTAAGTCTGAATTCTTGATATTTGTTATTAAGGAACAATGTCTATTATAGATAATCTATTGTCTATTATAGAAATAAATAATTGTGATTTGCTACACTATTTTTATGTATCTTTTAAGCAGATTTAATACCTAATAGTCTTGTACTTTTAATTTGCATAACAAATTCATTCTAAATATTGATACAAAGGTAAATTTTACTATAGTCCTTAGCAATGATGAATTTGTGGAATCTATATAAAAATTTAATATACCTTTTTCGATATATGAAATAAATATTTCAATGTCAGTGGCAAAAGTAATAAATGAAGAGCTGAGATTGTCTTCTCAATCATTAATGTAAATATTTTCATAGCCCATCTTAACCTTTGACTTTGGCTTACATATTTAATTGCAATTATAATTAACTTCTGTGTTCATCCAAGCATCTCTATATCATTACAGTTCTCCAGTCTTCTGTGGTTCTACTCTTCTATAGCCAACTTAACGAGGTAATTGGAATGGATGCCTAGTTGAGCTTATCTAAAACATTTTGAACAGAGTTTTAAGACAGCATTTCTTGAAGTGGAGAAATGCATATTTGTAAAGTTATCCTTCCAGACTACTGTCTTAACTCACTCTCCCAGTCAGACTACTCCTTCAAGACCCAATGTTGCCCTCTTTTATCCTAGCAGAGAATGGGCTAGTGAGAACTCCTAACAGCCAATGAACTTGCTCTTCTTAAAGGTGCAAACTCTTTTAAACATGTAAACTCTCCCCCAGAAGTCCAAAGATGCAAACTCCTTTCAAAGGCCTGCACCAAAGGTGTGAGTTCTGAGCTAGAGAATTGTTTAGACAACCTGAGTTCTCACCTTGTAATCCTAACACATATTTATGTGCAATATATACATATTGTATTTGTACATATATTTGTGTGTATGTTTTTTCAAATGGCAGCCGTATGGGAGAAGCTGACTTCCTCTTACCCATTTCCACATGTCATTTTTTGCCCTGCTGTTGTTTAACATTCAACATGTATCAGAAGAATGTTGGGAGGTTGCTTATGGCTAATTGATTAAAAGATCTAACCTAAGAAGAAATACCAATTATTAAGCTAGTTTTATTTCCTTTACTTTGTAGATGGTAGAAATAGAATCCTAATCAGTACTTTATTCTTGTTTGATTTATATTACTGAAAAAAATTCCTTAAAGAAAAGGTATCATAGAATTAGAACCATCAAACGACCTTTAGAGCTCATCTGCACCAAGCTTCTGGACAACAATATACTAAAATCATATAGGAAATACATCGCCCTTCTCTACTGACCTATGATTTCTTAGTATGCCCAGTAAGGAACTCTCCATCACTGTAAAGTAGCTCCTATTATGGAACTTTACACTCAGTGCGAGTACTAAATGATTTGGCTAACCAGGAAAAACAACAACAACAACAACAACAAAACAGCTTCACTCAATCAGTATGTGTCAGGGACAAGGTATGCAACAGCTTATCCTTTTTCTTCACTATAGCACACTGCCTCTCTGATAGAGTATTTGTCTATTCTTAATTCTAAGTATCTGTAAGGAAGATTTTTACAAATGCATATCAGTGTCTAAAGAACTCTGTCTTTTCAACATAACAATAGCAATATAAGACCTTGGATTTGTATAATTGTATTCTCCCTAAGAACCAAAAGTGCTTCAGTATCTTTCTAATATCCCTGTGAAGTAGCAACATGAGGTGATAGTGTTCTGTCTTTAGAGGTTGAGAAAATAAGACAGTGGATTCAAGTGTGCTTTCTCAGGTCTCAGAATTTAACAATAGCAAAGAAAATTCAGGCGACTAACCTACTCACTTGAACACATGTACTATAAACCTGTTTGCTCATGTCCATATTGAAGAGAAATAACAACTGGTATCCATCTTTATTGTAAAATAAACCTTTTTATGTATGTTTTGCAATGCATTGTAGATGAAGAGGGGCAGGAAGGCTTATACAGGTACAAAGAAAAGAAGGAAAGAAGCAAAAGATAAAGCTAAAAGAACACTTTATTTTGAAGCTAAGGAAGGGGAGAATAGAGGGAAATGAGGAACAGTGTCAGTCAAGTAGATGGTGAAAAGAGCCTCAATGCTGATGAATGATTTGATGCAGAAAGTCAACAGTGAAAGGATTTGAGAAGGCAAGCAATATGCTTAAGTAAAAGGTTAGAAAGAAGTTTTTAATAGTGAAGTTTTTAAATGAATGTAAAAGATTATAGGGGCCAGGAGCCCAGACATGAATTCATCAAAGATCTGCTGGAAAAGTGTCCAATATTACAGATGACATGGAAAAAGAAACTTATGCTTGAGAATTATCAGTCAAGACATTGAGAAAAAAATATGAAAGATAGGGACAGCAGTGGTTCTTTAAGAATTGTGGTATTTTGTTAAGGAACAGGATGTTAGATGGAAGTGGTCATCCAGGAGGTCATTTGTGCAGTTTCCCCACCCATTGCAGGAATCCTCCCTGTAACATTTAAGATCAAAGCAACTTTTATAACATCAGAAGTCCTTTTAATGCCCAAATCCAGGTCACCAGGGCCAATTTTAGCTATTATTGAGTCAATAAAGGCTATCAGATTTTTCTGACACAAACTGTGTCTAAATCCATTGCCAGTTGTAAGTTAGTTTGCTTTTGTGGAGTGAATTGAAATAAGGACTCAATAATTCTGTCTAAAATCTTATCTGATCTTGAAAGCCGATTACCTGTAAACATACCAGTTCAGATTTGTACTGTACTGAATTCAGTGCATGTTTTCAAGGAGGATCTGAGAAATATTGAAAACAAAATTAGAGAAAGTTCATACTTCTATATACAGTAACATGCCAATGCATTCCCAACTCAACCCTTTCATTAGGTTTTCTTTGTTCAGCAATGTCCTAATTATCCCTTTATCTTTAAGCTCTACTTTCTTTTTTTTTCCCCATTGTGTCATTTTGCTTTGTGTGGTTCACATGTACAATAGACCTTATTCACTAGGAGGTGGAGCTGTGATCTCGAGTGAAGCTGGTGTAGGAACCTTAAACACAAGTAGAAATTAAACAAATTTAACTACCAAAAAATGCATTTAAAAAGAAATTTAGTCCATTTTGCTTAGCACAGCATTCTTAAACATTTAGATCATTAGAAATGATTTTTACTTTTTACACACCTTAGATTGACGTGGATTGTTAAGAAATGTGGCATGAGTCTTCAACACTGAGAAGCAGCATGATGTCATACTGATAGAGCTGGTTTTAAAATCATGAAGACCTAGGTTCAAGTTTTGCCTCTGAGATTCAGTGGCTGGGTGACCTAGGCCGAGTCACTTAACCATTCAGTGTTCTAGACAACTCTCCTGAGTCGTAAGTTAGAAAGGAGTGCTAACTTGCATTAACAAAGGAAGTTTCCTCCCTGGAAACTCCCTATGTCAATGAAATCATAGGTTCAAGACCAAACCCCATATTTCATCAAATGAGCATCTGGTGCATTAAAAACTTAGGGACTCTTCATTTTCTTACACTTTCTGATGAATTTGATACTGTTGACTCCCCAGTAGAAATATAAGCTTCCAGAGGATAGATACATTCATACTTTTCTTTGTATGAATTGCATCCAATTCAGGACTTTTGTACATAGTTTCTCAGGACTGTGATATGATCAGTGAGGGTTCCTTATCAAGCCATGCAACTTTGTTCATTTCTCCCATGACTTCTTCAAGAAAGGTCCACCCAACATTATGGGAGTGGACTTTCTAAGTGTTTAGTCATTGTTTATTGACTGACATTCCCCACAACACAGGCAGACACTTTTTGTGAGAATGTGTCTCAGAATTATTTTATACTTCTATTAAAATGAATGATTAGAGGGTTGTCAGACAATTTCTATGGTTATATCATTTAGAGTATATGGTGTGATTTTTGACACGTTCATAGGAATGCTTTGTTGGAGGAAAACTTCTAAAGGCACAATTTGCTGTAGAATGCAGCTGCTTTTTATGTAGTCAATAAGTGTAATGGGATCTTATATTCTCTGAATCTTTCCATCAGTTGTGAGAGTAAAATTGTTTGTTATAGGAGGTATTTTGTGAAAGCATGCTTGTCCCTTCTCATGAAGGATAGCATTGTCATGGAAAATAGATCAATTATACAGAGAAATTTTACAAAATAGGCACATGAGTTGGTCATTACATTATCTTGCTTATTTGGAGGTATTAATAAATTTTGATAGTTTTTTGTTTTTGCAGCCTTTGATAAACCTGCCCTCTTTTAGATATGTTGAGACAATTGTCTCCATGACATAGTTGTCTCCCCTCCAGCTCACACCTTTCTTTTTGGGTACTTGATTTATTCTTTTCCCATTTTCATTTTCTTAAGTGCCATTTATATTTTCTCATGCAGCATTTTGGAGAGGTTGTATTCAAGTCCAAATGTGATAGTTTCCTGATGTAGATAAGATTTTGTAGTAGAAATCTTCACATATTTTACTGCTTTTCATCTATTTGTTGTCCTTTAAATTTCATCCTTAAATTTATTCAGGATGATCGAATTTCCTGGAGTATTTAATTAAGCTGTAAAGATGTCCCCTTCTAGTGCTTCTTTCTTCTTTAGGAGATCAAGACTGCTTATAATCTTTTATCATCAAAATCTTTGCAAGATTTTACAAACAACATATCCTAAACCAGTGTTGTCCTTGGTTGCCATGTATTTGGCAAAGAGGTCAGGAATTTCCTGCCTGGCTGGCTTCTTCCTTGAAGTAATTGATTTATATCAATTAAATTTTCTTAAGAGATTTGCCTGAGTAAGAAATCAGATTCATAAATAAATCCAACAGAGTAAACGGACATTAATCTTGTCTTTTCTATGGCCCTAACATCTCTCATATGCTTTCCTTCCTCTCTACTTACATAACCAGCACCCTACTATTGATCCTCATCACTTGAACCATTTCAGTAGGCTCACCACTCCTAATCCATCTTTCACACAGCTGCCCAAGTGAGTTTACTTAGTAAACTCTATGACCTCACAATTAACTCTAGAATCAAACACAAACTTTTCTGGCAGTTATTTAAAGCTACTTGTAACCTGATCACTCATTTCCTTTCTGTTCTTCTTGAAAATTAAGCAATTGATCTGAGCATTCAGTATAAATTATTAATGTTGGCCATAGTGATCCACATATACACATTTTTTTCAAGATGATTATTTTGAGAGCTGATAGAGTGGAGAAAAAGAAACTGAAGACAGGAAATTTAGTAAGGAGGCTAGTCTGAACTAAGATGATGGCTTTGTGATGTAGAGAAGGGAACGGCTTCCGTCCACTCAATGATTCATCCATACTAGTCCTGTTGTTCTTTACATAGCATGCACCATCCCCCTGCTTTTCATTAGATGTCCTTTCGACTAGAATATGCTCTCTCTCCTTAACCCTACTTCAAGAACTCCCTGGTTTCCCTTACAACAGCTTATATGCCATCTTCTGCAAGAAGGCTTTCCTAGTTCTCAAACTACAGTGCATTCTCTAAGGTCGCCTGATTTTTATCTTGTATATATCTTTTATATTTGTTATTATATTATTATGTGTTATGTATTACATGTTATCTATATAATATTCTGCATATATATCATATATTGCATATATATACACATTAATATTCATACATCTTTTCTTTCCTATTAGAATACTCCCTGAGAGCGAATTGTTGTTCTTGTTTGTCCTGGTTTTGTTGTCTTGTAGCCTAGCATCAAATAGCTGTTCCCTGAGACTTGGCTTCCCCTTTTCAACATATTCCTTCTTCCTTGCTTATCTCATCCATCCCCATGGTTTAACTTGTCAGATCAGTCCATCTATAAACATTTATTAAGCATCAGTGATATGTTGGTCCCTGTGCTAAGCATTGAGAATACAAAGATCAAATAGTCTTTTGTCTCCAAGGGGGCTTACATTCTATTTGATGTCAATTGATTCCAAAATGCTCTCCTTTTTGCCCCTGAGTTTCAGTCTTGCATTTCCAATTGTTATGGATATCCTTTCAGCACCTAAACTAAATTGAAAACTGAATTCATCAACTTAACACCAATAACACAACTTTTCTATTTCTGTGGATAGTATTACCATATCCCAAGCCAGGGATCCTCTGTGACTCTCCTCTTCTCCATCTAATTAGTTGGCAAATCCTATCATTTTCGGATCTTTCTTAAAAGCAGCAGTGAAAATATCCCATTTATTAGGCATGCTCTTGCTACTCCGTATACTGGAAGTTTGTGCCATTCCTGATGCCTGTCATAATCTAGACTAGATTTGAAGAGGAACTATTCTATTTGAGAACTCATGTAATTTTGAGAAATAATTGGCAAAAACTTGTGAGCAAACTTCATTATGTCAACTCACATGACCTTTAATTGATTAAATATGTGAGCCTCCTACCATAAGAAGGCAGTCTATCAAATTAAGGAAAAGTAAGTGTTATTTTGTTTTAGGTTTTAAAATCTCTATTTGTATATTTTGCTTTGACACAATGGTTATTTCCCAACAAATACTTCAGTAAGTTTCCCTAAAAAGAATTATTTCAAAAGAACAGTTCAGTAAACTGATCCAAAAGTGTAACTGTATTTGATGGTATTTTTAGCTTTCCACTTATACAGTTTATTCATTGAAGTAAGTAAGTGTGTTTTCACTTTGATAATATGTTAATAACCAAAACAGTAATAGGTCCTAGGAGCACTACAGGTGAGTTTTCAAATCACTTCTTTGGGATTATTTTTAATTGATTTGTTGGGTTTTTTTTCCCATCTACATTGTTGTGGCATGTGTATGTGTGTATGTATAAAATGTGTGTATGTGTACATATATGTATACACACGTACATATAGTGTGTATACATATAGCCATGCATACACATGGTATATTGTGTATGTGTGTATATACGCACATGTGTATATATGTTGTTTTCCTGGTTCTGCAAGAAAGTTTTCCTACTTTCCAAACTATAGTTCCTTCTTCTCTAAGGTTACCTTTTATTTGTCTTGTATGTCACTTTTATTTTAATTATTTATTTATTTATTATTTTAATTTTATATGTATATACCTAATAATATATATTAATAGTATAAATATGTTGTATGTATACACACCAATATTCACACATGTTGTCTTTCCTATTAAAATTTATCTACTTTCTTTCCAGTTCTTTGCTGCTACCACACCCCCACCACCACCCAAATGCTGTTATAAGTATTTTAGTATGTAGGGAACTTAGCAGAGGGGTCGCTAATTAAAAGGTAGATAAATTTTATGCATTCATTTCACATAATTCCCAATTGTTTTTCAGAATGCTTGAACCAATTTGAATCTCCACCAACATTGCATTAGTGTGAATTCTTTCTATAACTCTTCCAATATTACTGTGGCCCCTTTTTTTATCATCCTTGACAATTTGCTAAGTATGAGGTCAAAACTTTAGGGATGTTTTGATTTGTATTTCTTGTGCTGTGAGTGAATTGGAAAATATTTTCACAAAGCTGCTAATGTTTTAAAATTATTTTGAGAACTGGTTGTTTTATATCTTTTCATTGTTTATCTGTGGGGAAAATGTTGGTCATCTTTCTCTTCTTTCTCTATATACCATAAGCCATTATCAAAAAGCAAAGGTTTTCCCCTCATTTGACAATTTCTTTCTTATCTTAGTTGCATTGATTTTATTCAGTTGCATTTAATCACAATTCTTTCTTAACTTGTATAATCACCTCTCTCTATTATTTAAGAATACATTCTTAATATAGCTGTAAATACATATATATATATATGTACATACATATACATATATTGGGTTATAGAGTTCAGTTATTTCTGATTCTTCCTTGTATATTCTTTTCTACTGATATACTTTTTTATTTTTTTAATCCAGTAACAGATGGATTGGGTGATGACTATTTATCATTATAATTGCATTATTATATTATTACAGTTTGTGTTCTAGCTGTACTATTTCTACTTCATTAACATATTTTTCATTATTTACATTGATTTCTAGAACTTCTGTCCTTCTAAATGAATTTTCTTTTGTTTTGCTTAATTCTGTAAAGTTATCACTTCAATAGTTTGACCAATATATAACATTAAAGCTGTGCACTAATTTCAGTAGTTATGTTGCTATTTTTATGATATTGGCATAGTCCAGCTCTGAATTTTTCTGTAATTACTTAACTTTTCCCCCTTATTTCTTTAAGAAGCATTGTGTACCTAGGCAGACAATGGAATGAGCTTTTGTGGATTAAATCTTGGCTATTTTATGTATTTTTCAACAACTCTGACCATGACTTCATTGTCTTTCACATACTAGCAGTTATTTCTGTGATTGTTTAGGAATTCATTTGAAAGTCCCCTTTTATATGTATTTCTTTTCTTGTATGCCCAGTATTGATTACTAATTTTGTTGTGTTATGATCTGTAAAAGATGTTCAGTATTTCTTCAAATTTATCTGCAAATTCTCTGTAGCATAAAATGTGATCTCTTTTTGTGAAAGTGCTAAATGAAGCCTAGAAATAAAGATATTGTCTAACGGTCCCATTCAGAAACTGTCATAAATTATAATTCTAAATTTTCCAGGTTTATTCAGTTCTGTATTTTCTTTCTGTATATTTCTGTTAGATTTGCCCATTTCTGAGAATACTGAGTTATTGTCTGTGTTACCACATATCTTTTTAACTTTAATGCCTGTTAAATTTTCCCTTATAAATTTAGATGTTACGCCATATATTTTTCATATCTGTTCTTTGGTTTTTAAGCTTAATCTAATTTCCTTGTTTATCTCTTGATACTGTGCTTTTTAGTTTCTTTTAATATCGTTGTCATTATTTTTTTTATTGTGATACATAGTAAATTTAGTTCTATGCTGTCATTTTGAATCAATTGAGTCTTTTTTTGTCCATTTAGAGTCTGCTTTTAAGATGTCTTTTGGTAAATAAATGACTTTGGGCTTTTAGATTCTTTTCTGTTTTACTCCATTCACATTTACAATTATAACAGTTAGATTTGTTTTTCCATCTGTATCTCTAGTGTTCTTTTTTTAGTTTAGTTTAGTGTTTCTTTTAATTTCCTTCCTCTTTTAATGTTAAAAGTACCAGAATTTAAGAATACCTTGAAGGAATAAGTTAAATCAATTGACATATACTTTTAAAAAAATCTTTAAGTAAAAGAAAATAAGAGATAGTAGGAAGAAAATATTTTGTATCAGTTTATTCATTTGATCCTTTTAATGATATTTTGTTTAAACTACTTTGATACAACCCATTCCCACAGTCTCTCTTTTCTCTTACGCCTCACTCTCATTTGTCAATCCTTTTCTTAGTTGTAGATCATTGTTTAAATTAGTGATTTATTTTTCTCTTTTTTTTATTTATTTAATTTATTTGTTTATTTATTTATTTATTCCCCCCCTCTCAGTTAAATGGTTAGTTCAAAATATTCCCTCTTTTCCTCCTCTCCAATTTCTTATATTTGTTAGTTTTCTTTGTCTATTAGAAATAATTTTTGGTTTTTTGGCTCTGAACTTGACCAAAATGTGACCCTTTCCCTTATTAAAAAAATCACATATAAAATCACAAACCTCTTTTGTCTCGGAATCCCCTTTTCCCTAATGTTTTTGGTTTTTGTTGTTTGTTTGTTTTTACAGTGATATGTCTTTTGTATAAGTGTCCTTCTGGTTTTGTTCATTTCACTTAGAATCATTTCCTATTTTTTCTTGGTTTCTCCTGAATCCAACCCTTTTATAAGTTCATAAAGCCCAATATATTCTATTACCTTCTTTTATTGTAATTTATTTAGCCATTCCCCAAATTGATGGATATCCCCATCAATTTCCAGTTCTTTGCTTTAAAAAATATATATATACTGCTATAAATTTTTGGTGCGCATATAGGTCCTTTAAATCTTTCTTTGATCTCGTTGGGGTATGAACTTACTAATATTATTACTGGGCCAAAGAACATATCTGTTTCACCAACTTTTGGATATAGATTTCCTGCAGCTTTTTATTTTAAAATTTTACTTTGTTTTCTTCTCTTCATCAATTCTCTTCCATTTTGAAATTCTGAAATTTTGTTCTAATTTGTATCTGTTTATCTGTTCCTTTATTTGTTCCTTTTTTATTCTCTTTTGTTTTCCTCTGAGTGAATGCTTCTGAAGTACCATGTATAAGTTGACTTCTAATTTCTAAATAATTTCCTTTGGAGAGCTTTCATCCCTTTTTTAATGTTTTGCACCATTCTTAACAGTAACAATTCTTGAGGGAAATAATGTTGATAGAAGCAACGAATGCCTCAAGGTTGGAATTACTGTGCACCAGATCACAAAACCTGTTTTTATCCCTTTTATTCTTCTGATTATTCTTCTTATCCATGGACTTAAAAGGATTCAGAAATCACTTGCATCTCTAGAATACAGTTTTAACTCAGAAAGTACATTTATCCATCTTTGGGGCCATTATGGAAATTAGTGTGTGATACTTCATTTATGCTCCTCTCAATTTCTATTTCTTTAATTTCTTTCCTTGTGTGAGAGGGCAGGTTTTTTTTTTCTCTAAATGATCCTTTTATTAATATTTTATTTACTCTATATATCAGGGTTGGGTTTTTCCTTTGCTTTTTTAAATTTTCAGTTCCAAATTCTCTTCCCTCACATTCATTGAGAAGTAAGAAATGTGATACTTATTTTACATATAAAGTCATAGACAACTTGCCCACATTGGTGTCGTTGCAAAAAGAAAAAAAGGAGGAAAAAAAAAAAAGAACGGGGAAGCAAACAAAATGAAGAAAGAAAAAAAAATTGCCTCAGTTTCCACTCAGAGTTCATCAACATAAACTCTCTATTGGAAGTGGATAGCATTTTTTATCTTGAGTCTTTTGGGAATGTCTTGGGTCACTGCATTGATCAGTTAGAAGTAATAAGAATTTCACAATTCTGATTATATTTCTCTAACTAGACAAAATGTTCTCCTTGTTCTACCTACTTCATTTTATATCATCTCTTTTAAATCTTCCAAGGGTTTTTCTGAAACCACCCTCTTCATCATTTCTTATAGGACAATAGCATTGCATCACAACAATATCCATAATTTGTTTATCCATTCCCCAGGCCATTTCCACAGTTGCCAAGTCTTTTCCAACACATTCACACAGAGCTGCTATAAATATTTTTATAAACATAGGTCTTTTTCCTTTTTTTATTTCTTTGGTGGTATTGCTGAGTCAAAGGTTATACAATTTTACAGTTCTTTGGTCATATTTCCAGATAGAATGGTTAGATCAGTTCACATCTCCACTAACACTGCGTGGGTTTACATATTTTTCCATATCTTTAGCATTTGTCATTTTTCGTCATGCTAGCCAATCTGCTGATGGGTGTAAGGTGGTACTTTACAGTTGTTTTAATTTGTATTTCTCTAATTATGAATTATTTACAGCATAGTTTCATATGGAAAACAACCTATTCATTATATTTGATATTTCTCATTTGGAAAATGGCTCTTTTGCATAGTTCTAAATATTTGAGAAAGGAGGCCTTTTATCAGAGAAACTTGTTATAAAAAATTTCCTCAGTTTCCTACCTTCTTTTTAATTTTGGCTGCAAAATCAAAAATATGTTGGGTCATAACTTCTTCCTATAGTGACAAATAATTTTTCCGTGCTCCTCTAATTTTCTTCTATCACCCTAATGTCTAAATCATGTACCCATTTTTTAAAAATTATCTTCATATTTTTTGGCCTTTTGTTCCTTCAGGTGAATTGCTATTTTTTTATTTTTTCATTCTGTCTACAAAATTATTCTTTAGTATTTGTATTAGTGTGGCACACAATAAGTGATTTGATTTAGTTAATACTGTCATTTTTATGACATTGGTTCAACCAAGCCATGAACAATTAACATTTCTTCAGCTATAAATATTTGTCTTTATTTATGTGAAGAGTGTTTTGTAATTGTATTTATATAGTTTCCCTATGTGTCTTGTGAGAGAGAGGCTCAAGTATTTTATAATGTCTACAGTTATTTTAAATTTATCCCTTCCTTCCGGGTTTTGTTGGTAATATGCAGAAATGCCGATGCTTTATTTAGGTTTATTTTGCATCCTGAAAAGTTCCTAAAATTTTTCATTGTTTCAACTAACTTTTCAATTGATTTTCTAAGTAAACAATTATATTATCAGCAAAAAAGTGAGTTTTTTTTTCCTCTATGTTCATTCCATTGATCTTTTTTGGTTTTTGCCCTATTTCTAGTACAATATTCCATAGTAATAGTGATAATATATATACTTCTTTTGCCCCTGATCTTATTGGAAAAGTTTCTAATTTATCTTCATCCTAGATGTTTTCTCTGGTTTTAGACTATAGTATTTATAATTTTAAAAGATACATTTATTTCTATGTTTTTAATGGGCAGTGTATTTTGTCAAAAGCCTTTTCTGCATCGGTTGATGATCATGATTTTTTTTTTATTGTTTTATTATTGATATCATGCTTACAGTTTTCTTAATATTGGACCAACTTTTCATTCTTGGTATAAATTCAAGCAGGTCCTGGTGCATGATATTTGTAATAAATTGCTATAATTTCCTTGCTAATATTTAATTTACAATTTTTACATCATTGTTCAGTAGAGAAGTTGATATATAGTTTTTTCCTCCGTTTCTGCTCTCCTCGATTTATGTATCAAAACTATATTTGTGTCTCAGAAGGAATTTTCTAGGGCTCCTTCTTTGTCTATTTTTTCAAATAGTTTATATAGTGTTTGAATTAATTGCTTTTTAGAGTTTTTCCCCCCTTAGGGAGCTCATTTGTACCCTATTCAATTTCTTTTTCTAAGATAAGATTATTTAAATAATCTTATCTGCTAATCTCAATATATTTTTTGTGAATATATTCATCCATGTTATTTAGATTGTTAATTTTCTTGGCATAAAATTGAACAAAAATAGTTCCTAAGAGTTGTTTTAATTTCAACTTCATTTGTTAATTACCAGTGTAAAAAAATGAAATAGTTAATGATTTTTCTTCTTTCTTTTTAATCAAATTAACCAACTGTTTATCTGAGGTTTTTCCCACGAAACCAGTTCCTAATGTTATTAGTTAGTTCAATGATTTTTTTTTAATTTTCAATTTGTTAATCTCTCCTTTAAGGTAATTATTCAGAGATTAAAAAAAAAAATTTCTCATTAAGGACTGTTGACTCAATCCCACAAATGTTGGCATGTTAAGAAGGGAGTAGGTTCTTACAATGTGCCTCTCTAGCTAGCTCCCACATCAATATCCTCAAACTTCTGTCTTCCTAAATATCCCTGAGATTGGGATATAATTGTCTTGTGATTTGTAGCCTTTGTTTGGTGTTTTCTTTTTAATCAAATTAGCCATTTGTTTGGTCTTTTTTTCCACGAAACTAACTCCTAATTTTTATAGTCCCGTGATTTCTTTAACTGTCAGTTTGTTTATCATTTATTTAAGGTAAGCATTCAGAAATACAAAATTTTTCCCTAAGGACTCTGTTAGCTGAATCCCACAAATATATAGGAATTTTGTGAAGGTTTCAAAGTTATGACTTTTTACTTCTCCATCTTGATTTCCCCCACCTGTTTTTTTTTTTTTTTAATGACCAATAAACACAGGGTAATATATTTCATTATTTCCTTGAAATTAAGCCTATTTTTCCCATTTTGTGCCAATGTTTGTTAACAAGAACATTCTTAGGGAGGGAGGGACTCCAAATGTCTCATTTTAAGTTGCATCTTGAACTGCTTTGCTTTTTCAAATTCTCATTCTCTTCTGTAGTATCTAGTACATATGAAATAGTGTTATTCAGATTTCCTTTTCCAATATGTGAAAATATTTCTCTTGGTCACTTGCAGAATTTAACCTATTATTAGAATTGTTAAATTTAACTAACATATTTTGAGGTTTGGAGGATTTTTATTTAGGAGGCTATCTAGACTCTTTCAATAGTTGCTTTGCTTCATTGCATTTGTCATGTTCTTCTAGGGAACACAAGATCCTTAAATTGTTCTATAAGAAGATCACATTTTTAAAAGAGAGAGAGATAAAATTACCTTTTGCTTTTCTTCCAGGAGGTATCACTCTACTTCAGTATTTTTAGGTGACTTTGGCAGGACTGTGAAGGCTAGATGGTGAAGGGTGCTGAATGAATCTTATAAGAATTAATTATTTTCCATTGTTGCTTAACAAGGATTTTACATAGTTGGGGTTTTCTCTTTTTTGTCCTCTATTATTTAGCTCCAATGCTATATTTTTTTTTGTTGTAAATTTTTCTCTTTGATCTGAGGGTTTAAGAATTTGGCAATAATATTCCTATGTTTTCCACCAAGGATCTCTTTGAGGTGGTAATTTTTAGGATTTTTTTTTCATTTTTACTTTCCCGTCAATCTATCAATCACTCCAGGACAAATTTCTTGAATAATTCCTTGCATTATTGTGTCAAAGTTCCTTTTAGTTCACAGCTTTCAGATAGTCCAGTTATTCTTGTACTTCCTCTTCTTGAGCTGTTCTCCATCTCTGTTGTTTTTCTTATATTTCAAATTCTGTTCTATTTTTTTCATTCTTTATTCTGTTTTGTTATTTCTTGATCTTCTATAGATTCACTGGCTTCCCCATGCTCAATTCTAATTTTCAAAGAGTTATTTTCATCTTCAAGGTTCTCTGTCTCCTTTACTAATTGGTTAACTTTTTCAGAATCTTCTTGTTTTTCTTGGATAGTTTGTTTTGCTTTGGGTTTTTTTTGTTTTGTTTTGTTTTTAGTTTTTCTTCAGTGTCTCTCATTTGATTTTTAAATTCTTTTGAGTTCTTCTATAAATTCTCTCTGGGCAGGGAGCTATTTCACATTACTTTCAGGTAGAAGCGGTTTGGTTTTTTTGTTCCTTTTGTTTTGTTTTTTTACTTCAGTGTTCTCCTCTTAAGATAGTTTCTCTGATGGAGTTCTATCTTTCCTGGTTTTTTTGTTTGTTTTTTGTTTTTAAATAAGAGGTATTAGTGTAAGCACTTCTAATCATGAGGTGCTCTGGCTTCATTTCAGCTTGCTCCCTTGATCTGGATGGAACCCCAAACCAAGAGTCTCCCTTCCTGTAAGTGCCTGCAGACAGTACCCCCTACTCCACTGCTTCTAAGCTCAGGGATATACTGATTTCTTCTCGCCCAGGGCCGGGTCTCTAGCACAGCTGGGCCTGGTGTTCCTGATTAGTCAAGATTCCCTCAGTCTTCCCAGATCTAGACCCCAACTCCATAAACTGTCCTGGTGGGGAAAGTCTCTGTGGCTCCTGCCAAGGCTCCAACCAAATCCAGCTCCTCTGAGGGTTCCCCAGTTTCTGAGACTAGCGCTTCATACTGCTTAATTCCAGGCCTGCCATCTTTCTTTGGGTCTCCTGGGTTGTGCCAGGAAGACCCCTGTTTTGCCCCAAGTCTTCTTGATTTTTTATCAGTCTGTGCCTTTAGGTGCAAATTTATTCTGTCTGTGGGAGAAATCTGGAGAACTTGGAATTTACTGACCTCCTACTCCAACAACTTCTTAGGATCCTTCCCCAGTATTGTATTTTATTTGGTATATAATGCTTCTTTGATTTGTGTGTGCATTTAAAGAATTAGCAAGGATTAGGAGAGTGTGTAGTTTGCAGACTCTTTGGTCCCACAATCCCAATGATTGTCTTAATGTTATTTCATCCTCGTGTTAAACATAGTTGGTGAGTTTCTAAAAGAAAGCTATGTCGTAAATGTAGCTTCTTCACTGATGGCAGTCAGGGTTATTATAGTTTGCCTCCTAAAACATATTGGTTTTTTTGTGTAGTCGATTTTTGGACGTGTCTGATTCATCATGGTCCCAGTTGGGGTTTTCTTGGCAAAGATACTGGAGTGGTTGGCCATTTCCTTCTCATTTTTATAGATGAGGAAACTGAGGCAAATAGGGTAAAGTGACTGGCCTAGAGTGACACAGATGGTGAATGTCAGAGATCAGATTTAAATTCAGGAGGATGAGTCTTCCTGACTTCTAGACAGATGCTCTATCCACTGTGCCACCTAGCTGCCCTATTAAAATGCATGCTTACAAACAAAAGCCAGACAGGCCTGCAATTTTAGCAACAGGTCCCAATAATGATATTCAGGCCTTGGTTGTTAAGGAGAGAATCTGGAAGAGGAACCAGAATTCAATCCTCTTGTTCAAGGTTTCTTTATGGCCAAATGTTTGAAGGGAAGAGCAATCAACACTGAAAAGAGGTTTTAGGCTTTTACAAGACTCAGATTTTCCTTGGTTCATTAGTACCAAGAAGAGAGCCCCAACCCAGAAGACAAATTTCATATGAAATTGGACTTTAGGGCTAGGAGACTATTAATGAGATTACGAATTAAAATTCTCTAATTATTGCAAGTTGTTTTTAAATGTTCAGAATGCTATTTGTGGACCAATGGGAATGAATAATATTAGGCCATATCTAGCTAAATAAGAATATTGAAACTATTTTAGAAATTCTTCCAAACCCTCCAAAATAAATTTGGCAAAATTTCTAATCTTTTAAAAATAAAGTTGTCCCCATAGCTTTTCCTTTTCCCACCCCTGATTCATCTTACCCAAAGAATCAATCCTAATTATGCACAGATTTTGGGAACAGCAAATCATTTCAGAGAAATTAGTACAACACAGCAAACATTTGTGTCCAGACTTCCGTGAGGTGGTTTTAATAAGATCCGTCATCCTCTGAATCATGGAGCCTTCACCCCGGACTCGGGGCGTCTGGCGGCCTCCCACCCAGGTACGGCACAGAAGGCCGGACCCTGCAGCCCCTGCTCCTCATTTGGACTCGAGCACATCTTCAGCAAAGCAGCAGACCCATACGGGAGGGTGGGGGACACCAGCTGTGCACGGCCACCGGGAGCAATGATTCAATGAGGTGCAGTGGGGGAAATGTCCTAATTAGAGCCTCAACACTCTCGTTTGTTAGAACATCCAAAGAACCGCAGCTCTCCACTGTGACCTTGCCCGGGCTCTCCTGACTTAGCACCAGCTGTCGCCCGTCAGTCTGGGAGAACTCATGCGTGGGGCTGAGCCTGACTTTGCCTTAGATCCAAGCAGATGCACTCTGTAGAACTGGAAGACAGAAATCTCCATTTATTTTCAAATCTTTCTATGATGTCTAATGATACTGTATCATTGCTGATTATAATTAGTGCTCCTGTTTGCCTTCTCAAATTGGGATCTGCCTGTAAAGGACTGCGGAAATCAATGCTGTTGCTTCAGACTTCCCCCCGCCCTCCATTTGTCTCATGGCACTGAAGGCATCCAGGTGGCAGGAAGATGGGGTGAGGGGTTGGGTTGGGGGCACCAGAACCATCTGCCTCAGCTCCTTGCTTGCTACAATACATGATGATTTGAAATTTTAAAATCTGAAGAGTGGCCAAAGGAGACCCATTTTAAGTTGTCAGGAAATGTAAGAGGTGAAAGAAAATGAATAAACTTTCAATGGAAGTTAAATGGGGACAAGGTTTGGTACCATGAAGCACTGAAGGAGAATTCTGAACAAGAGCCAGGGGAAAGCATTAGTTTGCATTAAGTATTGTTGAGCATTTACTCAAGTGAGTTTTAACTTCTTTGATTTCTTTAATGCATCTAAGGATTTTTAAACCAATAAGCTTTTTGTTAAGCACATGAAATGTGCCATGGTTATACATACAAAAGTGAGAATCCTTGTCTTTGGGAAACTTACATTCAACTGGAGGGATAAAGCCTGGTATAGGGGTTTAGATTTAGAGCTGGCAGTGGCTTCAGAGGCCCAGACAAAAATGCACGACAAAGCTGGGATTTGGACCTGTGTTCTCAGACTTAAAATCAAATGTTCTTTTCATCATTTCACATGTGGTACTGTTTACATTGTAAACAACTGTTTATGGATATGTAAATGTGGAGTATCTACTAAATAAATTTAAAATGATTTTAGTGGAGGTGGGGCTGAAGCAAAGCATCTCTAAGGGCACTAGAGATGAAGGAGGAACAACAGGGAGACCAGTCGGGCTAGATTGTAACCTGTGAGATGATAACGGCTCAAAGTATATATAATAAACCTGAAAAGGTGTGCTGGAATCAAAATATAAAAGACGACTGCAATTGCCAGAGATGTATTTGTTTTGTCCTAAAGGCAATGGAAAAGCTATGGGGTTAGATGGTGCTTGGAAAATGTCAATCCAGCAGCTGTTTGGAAGAAAGATTAAAAAAGGAAGACAGTGACTCCAGGAGAACACATGAGGAGGCTTCTATTGCAATAATCTGTATTTAGGACAGTTGTGGTATGAAGGTAGAGAAGGGAATGATTGAAAGAGAAAAATATCTCAATAGGAATCTTTTTTAAATAAAATAAAATTCAAATAAAAATAAAAAAAATAATTCAAACCATAATTACCATCAAACAAGGGGCATATTAGACAGGCTCCCCCAGATGTGTGACCCTAGACAAGTAATTGAATTTCCTTTCACCTCAGGCAACAGTCTTAGATATAATAGTGAAGCCTGAGGAAATATGCTATTCCCCAAGATACCATGTGAGTAGTGCTGGTAGAGACCACTTGAGAAATAGCTCACAACTTATATAATGTTACTTTCTGTACAGGGAGAGTGCAAATGTAAGTCCCACTTTACAGAAGTGGAAACTAAAATGGTGATTTACCATAGGAATGTGAGCAGAGGCTTTTTGGCTTCTGAGTTCTACCTTATTCTGCCACTTTTACCCAAGTGGCAGCAATAGGGCTATCTTGGAGGAAAAATGAGAACAGCTCTCTCGTAATGAGGAGGAGGATTCACAGTCTATATTCACTGACATAGCGGATGCCACAATGGGATTCTTGCTGCAGGGTTAATGTTCTTTGGTGAGACCCAAAGAGTAAAAGAATTCTCAGACTTGGTGACGTCTTTTTAGAGCCAAGTAGAGAACAACTTAAACTTTGTATTTTCTGTTGTCTATACCAGCAGTGTTAAATAGAAACTGCAAAGTGGCCCTGGCAAGCCACTTATTTACTTAAGAAACCACAATTTAACATTGTCTATGCTGTGTTATTTTTTTATTTCTGTTGTGAACTATTTCCCAGTGACATTTGAATCTTGTTTAGGTTTCATCCTCATTAGTAGGACATGTATTTTGAGTTAAAATTCCCCATAACATTGATGGATTTGTGATGAGCCATTCACAAACAACTCAGCACAGATCTAGAGATAGTTCACTGAAGTTACAGGAATACTTTCTAGGCATGTCTAACTCAGAACTGAAACCTTCAAAATTGGGCCTTCTTTAGAACTATGCTTTGAATTTTTTTCCCATTGTCCAAGAAATTTACTATCAAATTTAAAGGAAAAAAGGCAATAAATACTGACATGCAAATATTACAAATAAGATACAAACTACCATGGCGAGACCATTTGCTTTATCAGTGAATAGGCTTTGAAAATGACAAAGTTCTTTTTCAATCAAAATGTGATTTCCCAGTACTTGAGGAAGTTATTTCACTTCATCAAAAATGTCACTTTAAAATTTTGAGGGTTTTTTTTTCCTCACTTTTCAGTTTCATCTTATTTTGTAATTCTTCTAGAATTATGAACGGTCTTTTTTTGTGTTTAAATTGTACACCAACAACTAGGTAATTCAGGGGATACCTGGAATCAGAAGACCCAAGTTCAGATGTGTGCTCAGATAATTACTAGCTATGTGACACTTAAATTGTTTGCATCATTACATTCCACAGATGTAAAAAAGGGATAATAGCATTTACCAGTTAGGTGAGGATTAAATGATATAATTTTGTTTATAAGTGTTATTAGCATAGTGTCTAGCACATAGTGAGTGCTTTATTTAATGCTTGCCACCACCACTTTCATTAGATATGAACTCAAGGTCAAGATCACTGTCTGTTTCTTTCATATTTGATACTTGAATTAGGTTAATGATTTCCCCCACTACCACCATTAGTCTTGGTTATTAACACTATTACGTACTTGTCCCTTCAGACCTAACCAATTTTACCCAATTATCCATAATAAGCATTGGTACAAAAATTACCTAGAAGCCGTTTCCTCTCTAGACTCACGAAACATTGTAAGTTTGTACTTTATGCAGCCCCTTTGGGCTGCTTTGTAAATTCCCTGGATTCTACAGAACACAATTTCAGAAACAATGAATTAGATGATCTTTGAAGTGCTTTTCCAAATTGACTCTGATGAGTATGAAACATAAAATGTTGCATTTGAAGAGATACAGGGAAGTCAATAGACCTCTTGAGAAATCATAGAGATGGAATTAAAATTGGTCATTTGTATTAGGAGAAAAAGGTCATGTTTGTCATAATATTGGGGCAACAGTATTTAAACAACTGTTTTTTGATCATTTTGTCTCTTTAAAATAAGCTCAGTAAAGAAACAGAGGAGGCTTATTGAACTTTTGACACATGGCTGAGTATCATGTATGTGGAAAGATAATTAATGACAAATGATTACCTCTTTCTGATTGACAGATTCTTGATTCAGGATTTGACCCTATTCTAATTAACACTGCTAGCTGTTATTTATTTATTTGTTGGTTGGTTTCTTTCTTTCTTTATTTGTATGTATGTATATACATATATGTATATATTTATACATATGTGTATATATATATACATATATATAAATTATTTTCTTTGGACCTCGTAGGTCCAAAAGCCAAATCACCGAGTTGTACCTAGTAGTGAAAGTATGGGAGAACTGGAAGGGTAGTGCTATTTGGTGCTAAATTCTTCCTAAAAATTGCTTTTATGTTTTATTGCTTTTTATAGGACTTCTTGAGAGGTGGGAGGGAAAAACAAAACAAAACAAAAAAACTAATCCAAAAGATCTTTTTGGACACTAGGAGCATAGAGCAGTAATGGAGTTTTGAAGCTGTAAGAAAGAAATATATCTTGAATGGTTCATTAGCAAAAAAAAAAAAAAACAAAGCCAGTTTGTGGAGATCCCAAAACTAATGAAGTTCTTAACAGCCAGAAGATACTGTTATTGTCGCTTTAATATGTCTTCTAACAGAAATGTTAATTCTTAGGGTTTTACCCATTGAAGACATGATTGTCAAGTGGTAAATAGATCACTTTCTGTCCCTACTGCTTTCCATTGTAACATTGGAACCATTACTTCTGAAATGCACCAGATATGAGTTTAAGTGAAATCATTTCCTATGAATCAACCCTTAAGCAAAAAATGTGATACCCCTAGCACATGTGAGTTCATAAAATCATGGACTTAAAGCTAAAAGACACCTTATAGATTGTTGAATCAACACCAATATCTTTTAAATAGGGAAACTGAGGCTCCAAGAGTGGCCCAAGGTTAAACACAAATCCATGTCCAAGACCAAATCGATGCCTTAGTTTGAAAACTCTACAGTACAAAAAGCTTGGAGCCATAAAGTATATGTTTTAAAGAATACTTTTGCCAGAAAATTTAACAGAATAAGACTTTGATAGAAGTCTCATCATAGCATGTGAGAACACCACATCCCATTGAAACTGAGACTAATGATATAGCATTGGTGCCAGACTCAAATAAAGGGATCCTTGCAAGCAGCCTATTGACTGAGAAAAATCATCAATTACTATTATCTTGGATTGTGTTTTTATGTTTTAAATATTTCCTTATTACATTTTAATCTTGTTCAGAAAAACAGCAATTCGAATCCAGAATTTGTAACAGCTGTGTGACTACTGACTTTATTAATCTGTATTTCAATTAATCATGCTCTACCTTGTGGCTGCCTCCACTCCTTCCTCCATCCAAGGACAAACTGGTAAAATTCAATGAGGCAGAATTATGTAATTTCCTTTAAAAAAAAAAAAAAATCCCTGGATGTCTGTCTGCATTTTACCTTGAAATAAGGCTCACTTCCTTTTCCCCTCTGTCTCTGTGTTGTAGCTGGTGAGTGACTTGTTGGAATTCTGCTTCTATACCTTCCGAGAGTCCCAAGCCCTGAAAGTGGAGTTTCCAGCCATGCTGGTGGAGATCATCAGTGACCAGCTACCAAAGGTGGAATCCGGGAATGCCAAGCCCCTGTACTTCCACAGGAAGTGATGGAAAATGTCTTAATGGAAGAACTTTGCCTTAAGTTTCCCCGTGTTATTCCACACCCATGAAGGACCCAAGAAATCACATTTTTAACATGAGATGATTCACAGTTCAGCAGTTTTTCAAGTTTAAAATCACGTCAAGGGTTTGGGGACTGGAAAGCAGTTCGATATGGATTTGGCAAGAACTGGATGATTTAAGAGCTCTTCTCCTTACCCTCAGTGCTTAGAAAATGATCCCGTTCCTCTGGATGAAAAGCCATATCTAGTCAATAACTCTTTGATTTTGATATTTTAACAGATGGAAGTTTTCAATATGCCATGTAGTTTCTGGTATTGTTTGCTTGTTGTAAAAGGGTTCAAGGACTAATGAACTTTTTAAAGCTTACCCTTTGGTTTGCACATAAAACGTACAGTCAAATATGGGGCATTAATATTCTTTTCTTATTTAAAAAAAAAACAAAAAAGAGAAAAAATATATACAGATTCCTCTTGTGTAATAATGGAACATTTGGTGTGGAATAATCACCTCCCCTCCTGGGGCATTTGTTCTCCCATGTTATCCTCCATCACCAGTGGACACACCCTTGGGTGTCCATTTATTATTTAATTAAATGGATAAGATGTTAAAACAAATGCTTCAGTTTCAATTTATATTATCTATTGTGCTGGCTTTACAAATAATTTTTCGCAGTCTTTTGCTGTACTGTACATTACTGTATGTATAAATTGTGAAGGACCTGAAATAAGGTGTAAGGAACTTTTGTAAATGAGACACATACAAAAAAAAAAAATCTTTAATGGTTAATAGGATGAATGGGAAAGTATTTTTGAAAGAATTCTATTTTGCTGGAGACTATTTAAGTACTATCTTTGTCTAAACAAACAAGGTAATTTTTTTTTTTTTTTTTTTTTTTTTTTGTAAAGTGAAATGTTCTGCATGCCTAATGAAGCGTTTACAGTGTATTTAAGAAAGGGAAAGCTGTGCCTTTTTTTAGCATCATAGATGATTTACCATTTTACAATGTCTGTTGTAAATAACCATACAAAGTTTTTCAGTTGTCTTTAAGCCTTTCTATTCTTCTGTATTCCGTTTCCCCTTTTGTCTGCCACTTACAAGTACCTGTGAGCTGAGTACACTTTTAAGGACTCCGGCTTCCACCTTCCCCAAGGAACGTTGTTGAGCTGTGTTTACAGCATCATGAAGGTTTCATTTAACAAGACACAACAAACAGGTGGTTCAGGAGCTTTGACAGCTCTAAGGCTGCAGGGAGACTCTGCCTCTTCTCTTATCCACAAACACAAGTAAGTCATACGCTGTTGGGACTGGGAGGGGGGGGAGTGGTTTAAAGGTTGCTTTCCAACTATTTTATGCTTCTTTCTTTGGGAGAAAATGCGAGCAACCTCTTACTGGTCCCCTATTCCTGATGTAGGGAAAGGTCAAGGGAATGTAGATCCCGGGAGGGCAGATCTCTCCACATTGGAATGGGGAGATTATTGGTGGGGTTGACATCTTCAAAATAAGCCTTTTATAATGAAAACCACAGCTCCTACCAACAAATGAGAACACCGAAAGTTCAACTCAATTCATCTGGTTCAGGCTCAGGGAAGCCTGGAAGCATAAATGAGCATGTTTGGGAGCAGAGCTAACAGTCTGATTTCACAAGATAAACTGCTGAGAGTAGAGGCCCGAGGAGCCTTTCTGAGAGTAATGATTAACATAAGTACTCAATTACTCATGGAAATCACATCCATTTCCCCAAACTCTCCATCCCCAAGAACGCAGCATTCCCTCCTGGCCGCCCTGTCCACCTTATGAGAGCCCATTCACCCACGGCAACATGACCCCAGTCTCTCTCAATGACACCGGCCTTATGTTATGGTAAACGTAGGAAAGCTGTACTCAAGAGGGAAAGGGGTCTGGTCTTCTTACATACTTTGCAACTTCAGGAATTTAATTTAATCAACAGATCTTTAACTACAAACTGACTTGCACAGCAATACGAAAGCTACCGTGGAAGGTGATAAATACACAGCATGCAGACTGGGGGTTTCTGGAACAGAAATGGAGACAATTGCCGCTTTTTAGTTCAGACTTAATTTTTACAGAATTGGAATTTCAACTAAACGAGGTTTGGGATGAATACGGTCTGCATCAGCTTTTTGTATTAACAAAGTTACTGGCTTTTTCTGTCTCCAGGTAACTTTGCTTGATTAAACAGCAAAGCCATATTCTAAACTCACTGTTGAATGCTTGTCCCAGTCCAAATTGTCTGTTTGCTCTTATTTTTGTACCATATTGCTCTTAAAAATCTTGGTTTGGTACAATTCATAATTCACTGAAACTTCTTCATAGAATTAAAAAAACACACTAAATTAGTTTGAAAAAAGCAATTTATATCTTTATGCAAAAACGTATGTCTGTCTTTGCAAACGACTGTAAGCAGATTACAATAAATCCTTTACTTTAATCATCGGTTGTTTTGAAAGAGTTTATTTGGATGTCTGTGGAAACACACAAATCTACCATCCAGCAGAACTTCTACTCTCAGATATTCTGCATTATGCCCAAGTTGCACTAGACCATGTGTCTTCTATTTTAGGAAACTGCCATCTTCCCAGCAGAACGATGTGGCTGTAACACATTCACTTACCTTAACTGTGCTTTTGGGGTCCCACAATGCCATCTCTGAGTTTCCCACAATGCTTTCAATCAAAGTCTCTTGTGAATGTCAGGACTGTGTCTCTTAACCTGGATCCTCTTCAAAATCTTCCCTTCAACTTCTTCTGTCCAAACGGACAAGGAAATATTTCAAATATAACAGACAAAGTAAAAGAGGGAAGAAACTGGCATTTTCCCCTACAAATTAATAAATATCACATAATTCAATGAGAATTGCAATAATAGCCATGTCCCAATAAAATCAGTCACTTTTAACAAATCTTGAAGACCACGGAGCTGGGAAAGGACATCTCTAGTCTAAAGCTCCTTTCTCTTGGAGTCACTCATCAATTTCTTAATTAAAGGCATTCTCAGAGCTGGTATTTTTTTTTAAATCATTTTGTTGGTGACCTGCTTTTTAGGACATTTTTTTTAAATAAAAGACATCTAAGAAGGATTTTATACAAAAGGCATATTGGGCTTCCAGGTAACTAAGCTGAGTGTTTTAACAATGAGTATGGTAGATCCTTGGAAAGTGAAACAGCCAGCTATACTCCACAGTATAAACAGGCATAATATACACAGTGATGCACATATAATTAAGACTTTATGTCCTATCTGTAAAGCTTTTTAAATAAATAGAAATTATTACTTGTCCTTTCAATTAATACCACACAGTACATGGTTTTTGATAAATTGTGCAAAAAAAAGTACACAGATTAAAAGGCGGGTATTTCTAGCACTTTAATGTCAGCTTGGCCAGATACTTAGGGGAATTAATCTTTGGAAATGAGACTGTGCCATACTAAAGAAAATGAAGTCATTAAAGCTATATTTTTATTTTCATTTATCAAGGTAGACCAAGGTAGTTCTGACATCAGAACTGGCAGGTTAAGTCTCTATATTCACAGTGAAATAGATGGCTGGGGCAATCACCCAGGTTTTTAAAAATTAACTTAGGTCTAAATAGCTGGAACAATGGCTTTTGTCAAACATTGGGCATGGAAATCCCAGCAACATCATTCTTCATGCCCCAAAATACAAGGTATGGTCAGTCTCAAACTTAATCCCTTGCGTATCCACTGGGTGCCCACACCAAATATGGGCAGCATTTGAGAAGGAAGGGGGGAACTTTATCACTGCCAACAACATAATGTAGTGTGTGAACTGCAGCCATTCACAATGATGTATTATGTAGCTACTCATCTAGAACCTAGCCATGGAATTGAGATCTCCTTGGAATGTTTTTCAGGAAAGAAAAGAAAATGTTTTACCATTAATTTTTTCATGGCATCAATCAGGCAGCATCATTTAGGTGCTTTGCATGAGTTCAAATACGGCCTCAGACACTCGCTGTGTCCAGTAAGTATCTTTGCCAAGAAAACTTCAAATGGGGTCATGAGGAGTCAGATACAATTAAAAATGATTGAACAAGCCACTGGATGATACTCAGGACTTCAAGAAAGTGATTTTATATACAGAGGGCTCCCTCCACTCTACAGGAGACAATCTCCATGGCTTTCTGTGACTACAATTTATTATCCAGTAGTCATCTGTAGTAGTAATGAGGCACTCTGATCTGGATCAGGCTGGCTCCTGGCCACTAGGCAATGTCTACGGCTAGACGTCCCCGTCTCCAGAAGCCTTTGCAGTATGGCTGAAACACTTGTCAGAGCTTGCACTTACTTGATCTAACTTTATCAAACCAAGAGTTACCTTCATTCTGTGAGGAAGCCCCATCTAATAAAGGGTGGCAGGGTAAGCAGAGAAGTAGAAGGAGAGGATTCGGAAGCTGAGCTGAAGGGGACAAAGGAAACGCTGAGATTCAGCAGCCAGAGCCAAGATAGGTTTAGAGTTCATAGGCAAAGACTGTGACTACACGATGGCTAGAAAGGGGGAAAAAAATAAGCTAGAAAAGCATTTCATAATTGTCGGGGACATAAATAAAAGCAAAGAAGTGAGTGCCCGTCCTCAAGGAGCTTGTAGTCTAGCGCCGTATAAAAGAATGTGAGAAAGGGGGTGGGTAAGGAACAGGTAATTGGGGCAGCTGGTAAAGAAAATGAAGGAAGTGGGATGGATGGCAGGAAGACTGAAAATAGCCTCCACCTCAAGTCTCTCACACATCCATCTTCACTTCCTCCTCACCTCCCATAAGGCAGCTCTATTAAAGTGTTTAGAAGCATAGTCTCTTTTGCAGGTAAATAGATATATAAAAGGGGAGGAGGAGGCTGGAAATTTAAATAAAGAGTTGAGACAGTTCATAAGGAAACTCCAGGCAGGCTCTGCTGCAGAAAGGACAAACAAGCCATAGTACTGAACTGACCCAGATTGCCCTCCACTCCCCATTCCCCAATTACGCTCAGAATTGCTCTATTAATTGCAGTGCATAAGAATGTGAACAGCCACCTGCTTGTCTAATGGCACTGAGCAATCCATGGAGGGAAGATGGAGCTCGGGCTAAAGCAGCACCCCCGTGGACCTGGCCACTCAGTTGGCCATCAGAGTAATCCATCAAAATAACACTATTTCATCCCTTGAAAAATGGATGTCACCACCCAGTTCAAGAAAATACAGGATTCAGCACCTGCTGCTAATCTTTTCACTGCCTAAAAATTAACTCCCTCAACCACATTGAGGGAAAAAAGTAGGAAATAATCAGTAATTATTCCTGTTATTTTGAAGTGCCCCTGTTAGCTCTGTCCCCGACCCCCAGGAGGGAGCTTGTTGGTTCAGTGCACAGAATGCTGAGTCTCGGGTCAGGAAGATTCATCTTCCCGAGTCCAGACACTTGCTAACCGTGTGACCCTGGACTCAGTTTCCTCATCTGTAAATGGCAAAGTGTTTCAATATCTTTGCAAGAAAACCAAGAGTCACACATGACTGAGAAATGACTGACGACAAGCCCTCCTCCTCTTCCCAAACACTTTCTACCGTGGGGTTGACCACAAGTTTCAAAAGCTGATTGCCTCTAACCCTTCCTAGAACTGTGTGATCAGAGGTAATCTCATCTGTGAAATGGGGATACTAACGCCTGTACTAGTTACACAATGGGAAACAGGAGCAAACAATCTCTGGGGCTGTCCTTGTCAGCAGGGGAGAGAGAAGAGAAGGGCTTTGGATGCTCTGGAGCACTTGGGGACCACAGTCCATTCCACTGGGATGTCGTGGCTAATTCTGATGGATTTCAAAATAGCACTGGAGCTTCCAGGGCCATAGAAAGGGAAGGTAGAGAGCTTCCACGAGCTGCCATGTGTAATGCCATAAAATACATGCAGTATTAAATTCCTACCTTTTCCTTACTCCTGGCTCCTCCTGCATAGGAACCGAATTCACATGTAACATTCACTGCAACAAACCTTGTAGGCCCCATAGTCCTACAACCTCATTTTACAAATGAGGAAACCGAGGTTCAGAAACGCTAAGCAAGCCAGAAGCAGTGAGTGCCAGATTTGGGATTGAAATCTAGGTTTTCTGGCACAGATCTGCTCACTGTATTCCATTCCACTGACACAGGCAGAAATCTGATCAACATGATAAACAGATATTACAGATCCACCATCTGTGGGTCACGGACTAAGAGCCACCTTTCCCCAACAATGGATGATCTCCAAAAAAATCTGCCTCTCTCTAAAAGTGACATTCCCCAAAGTTGAATTCAAACCAATTTTGCATTTTCTTTACATATGTTAGAAGAATTCATTAGTTAGAAAACCCTACACTGAATTGGGTTTTTTTAACCACATAAATTAACAATTTCATTGGACAGTTGCATTTATCCTCCACCTAGAATCAACAGCACTGTGTGCCCAAAGGACTCACAGTATGAAAGCTACCTTATTAGCCATTTATCTACAGGCGACATAAGCAGGGGTGTGCTCAGGCCTACTCCAGTAGAGCTCCTTGTTCAATTTTTCAATGTGAGCACTTAGACCTCGGAAAAGTTACAAAATCAGGCCTTGATTTATTTTTTTGATGACTATTAAGGCTTAAAGTGATGGGAAAATTATTAATAATGAAGATGAAACAGAAAAGTATCCTAGGCATTTTTTAAACATTTACCAGCACACTCCTGATACAAGATTGGGACAGAGGATCATTAATACAGATGACAAGCTACATTCAAACCGACAGGCTTGAGGTCTGGACTGAATTCAGCAAAATAAAATGGAATAAAATGCAGTCTTACATTTGATGTTAAAAAACCAACTGAACAAGAATTACATTAAATTCATATATGTAAGGGCCCACCACATCCAAGCTAGCAGGCTTAGCTCTAAAGAGATAGACAAATATGAAAAACAATAGAATACTCACCCTTAAGAATTCAAAATCTGTTAAGGCTATAGGAGACCTCAAAGACAATTTCACGTGGAAGAAAAAGATCTGGGATTTGTGTTTGACTACAAGGTCAAATAGCATGGTACAGCTGCTAAAAAAAAATAAGTGCAATCTCAAGGTACAGTAAGAGAGATCAAGTGGAAATCATCTGAGCTAGTCAGATGAGTGTGTGTGATGCTCGGGTACCGTGTTAAGACACAGTGACCAACTGAATATGTCCAGAGGAAAGTGATGGAGAGAAATCTAAAAACCGTATCCCACAATGAAAAATTTTAGAAACTGGCACTTAGCCTAGTTGAATTCAAACCAATTTTGCTTTATAAACAGAAAGCAAAGGGCAAGACGTGATTAATCACGCTCAAGTATTTGAAAGGCTATCATATGGCAAGTCATTCTGTGAGCTTCCCCCACTGCTCCAGGGACCATTCAATCAGAATTTGGCCGACCAACTCTTGGAGTTGGGTAACACTTTGGTCCATATATTCTGAGATCTCATCTAGTTCAGGGGTTCTTAACCACAGTCCTAAACAAGGGTTCTGACCTTGGATTATTAATATTTCAACGGCTCCCTTTCAATAAATTTGGTTTGCTTTGTAATTCTAATTTATTTTATTTTATGTATTATTTCTGAGAAATAATTCTGGGGAAATGTCTGTGGGCCTTATTCGAGCCAAAAGGCTCCATGACACAAAAAATCCAAGTCTAGTAGCGTCCTCTCACGCAGGGCACGGGCTGTAGGACAACAGGTCATAGTTTCCAACCTCTCTGAGAAATTCACCAACATTAAAAAGGTGGTGATCATAAATTGAGATCAATAACTCGGTGTGGTTCCCCTGCGCAGCGGCCATATTACAACGAACCCGGGCTGTCCTTCCTAGTTCCACAGGGCCTCTCCCACTTACAGTAAAATGCTGAATGGCTTCTCCTCTCCACAACTGGAAAGCATTTAAAAGAAAACAAGTTACACAGAATTTCTGGTATTCTTTTTGATATGTTTCTTTCCTCTCCCGTGAACTGGGCTGCATTACAAAACCTTCACAGTATATATGGAGAGATTGCAACGCTGCTAAATCATTCCTCCAGCACCAGCCCAGCCTTTGAGGGAAGGCCGTTCCAACCACTTCTTGGGGAAAATGACCCTGTTAAACATGAGCTTACCTGCGTCCCGGGCTCAGAACCCGCTCGAGGGGCTGAGGATGCCCCGACTGGGTTTGGGTCCGGGGGGATGGGCTAGCAGACGGGAAACTGCCTCTCAGGGGAAAGCCAGGCCTTGGAAGCGGTCCACTCAGACTCGGGCAGCCACTGCCCAGAGCATCTGGAGCTCATTTGTGCCTGCTGTGGGGGGCTGAGCCGAGTGGAAGACATTTCGGATCCGACTCTGCAAGGCAGGCTTTCCGACGTGAACAGAGAGGGTTTCCGTGGACACAGCGGCCCCAGGCCCCCGATGGGACAGGGTCGTTCACGGGGTGTCTGGGACACAGGGGGCTGGCCATTTCAGAGATGTGAGAGGGGAGAAAGGAAGGCACGGAGACTCAGGTTTGTTCCCCTCCCTGCCATGGCTCTCCAAGCCCCTTACCACCGGACAGCTCTACCCAAGCAAAAATGGAAATGCGTGAACTGCCAGCGACAGTGGCTCCCAACTGCCCTTTTCAGGTGCAAACTGTGGCTTCCCCCAGATGTCAGGATTAGATCTGAGGAAGGCCGGGAGCAGAATATATGGGGAAGGGGAGGTGGAAGAGTAAGAACATAACCCGGTGTGCCGAAGCTACTCGGGAAACTTGGTTCTGGACTCGTTAAAGAGTGAGAAACAGGCTCATAGCAAGGCCGCAAAGCCCCGCTCCCTCCCTCCTGTCCGTGGGGGGCTCGGATAAGCTCAGGAGGGGGCTGGGAAGCAGTACTGGGGAAGGCCGCCGCTAACGTGCCAGCTGTTCCCCAGGAATTCTTCCGTCCCACCCACTCCCCGGGGAGCAGAAGCAGGGCTCCATGTTTACAATTTCTAGGCAGGAGCCAGTGCCAACCGCAGAGAAAAAATGAATTTCAGGCAATAGGGCTTCAGGTTCATAAAACATTACAAGGATAATGAATTCCAAGTTCTCTCCCCACATCATGACAGGCAGATCCAAGAGTAAATTAAATTTTATTTCATTTACAGAGATTTTGGGGGGGAGGACAAGTCCGTGTACAAATGAAATCCATGAGATAAGTGAAGCTTGCTATAAACATACGTGTGCCCTGTCTAGGGGAAGTGATGGAGAAAGCTGATCTCGAGGCGGGTCTGCAGACTCCTCTCGGCTTCCACCGGCTCAGCCTTGATGCATCAGCTCGGCGGCAGCTGTTCCCACTCATAGCTATCAGCCAGACTGGCCCGAGCCTCGCTTTGGCCCGGGCGGGGTACCCGTTCCTGGGATGGGGGGGCACGGCCGCCCCACTCCTCAAGGGGCATCTCAGGTAGGTCACGGTCCAGAATCGGGGCCTTCCCATTCGGACCAGGGCTGTGAAAAACGAAGAGCCGGAGAGGTCCACGACCGCAGAAGAGCATTCAATCACGCAATTGTTCTTCTCCTGTCCAAAAAACTAAGGAGTCCCATTCTCGCCTCTCTTCCCTCCCCTCTCCCCCCCAATATCCCACCCACCCCCAACCCCGTTCAAAGCAGGGATCTGAACTCTTGTCCGACAGGTTCACCGGGCTCCTGGTCACAAGCGCGTCTTCCTCCCACCCCCAGTGGGGTAAATCAGCCCTACGGTAGGCCATGGATACCATGGTCAGTCTGCATGTTCATAGGCCGGGACTAGAGCAACTTGACGTAGTTTTGTGGAATCAGTCCTCGCTTGCCATTCAGAGTTCCTTCTAACCAGCCAGGTTCCCTTGAAGTTTGAACTGAAAGGAAAAAGGGAAACAAAAAGAAAATCTTTACTCAGATGCATAAGACACTAATATCCCTGTGTCTTCCTGGAGGAGGATCATGGATCAAAGCTTCCAAACCATCCTTCATTCCTTTTTCCAATAAACACTTTTTAGGCTCCTACTTAAGTGTCAGATACTGGGCTAAGTGCTAAGAATGTCAAGACAAACAAACAAAAACAAACAAACAAACAACAAAAAAACTCTAATCCACTAGAGTTATTTATCTTATAGATGAGGAGTCTGCGGTCCAGAAACACTGGTTACTTGTTCTACGTAACACATGCAGAAAGTAGCAAAATCACATTCAAACACAGCGACGGGCACACAGTAAGTGCTTAATAAATGCTATCTGACTTGACCTATGTGTGATAAATATTTGGGTCATTTTCTATTTTACCATGATGGTGGTTCCTTTAAAAGAGTCCACCAGAAAATTTCACAAAACGAGAACTAAGACCCGCCCTTTGCCATCCAAAGTTGCCCAGAGCCAAAGGTTGAAGGGCAAAAGCAAGTACACTAATTTAGCTGGGTGGAAAACAGGCTGGGAAACCCCAGTCCAGCCCAGCCCAGCACTTATAAGCCAGCAGTTACAGGTATAGACCGAGTGGTATGAGGAGCACTAAGTTGAGCCCGACAACAGCTGGTGTACAAAATAAAGAGAAGGCAAAAGAGGTGCCATAAGGCCATCAAAGCACTAATATCATCATGAGTTTCAAATATAAAGAAGAGAAAGTCTGCAAATCAGAGACAAATGAACTTGACCTTAATTCCGGGGAAATTCTACACTTCATCATAAAAGAGGGAAAGAAATGGTTATTAGAGTTCAGAGAGCCAATCTGGCTCCAGACGGAAGAGGTCATGCCAGAATGACCTTATTCGCTCTTTGGACAGGGTTTATGGAGCTGGGAGATCAGAGAAATGCCGTGCTGGCCATTTAGGTAGGCTTTAATTTTTCTTCAACTAATAAGCACTTATTTTTTCTCATTCCCCCCACGAACGGGGGAACAAAATAAAAACAGAAAAAATAACAAAAATGCATAGTCAGACAAAAATCCCAAACGGACGTTGTCCAAAAACCCTGCATCTTGAGTCCATCACCTCGTTAGGAGATGGGGAATAAGCTTTATGATCCTCTGGCATCATGGCTGGTCACTGCATTAATCAGAATTCTCAAGTCTACCACAGGCATTTATTTTTACGACATCATCACTAAAGCAAAACAGAGCCTTTGGCAAAGCACTGAGGGCTTATGGGTAAGATGGAGAAATGGGGACTGGATAATATAATCTGATTAATTTGGAATTGATGGGATGATTGCATTCAAAATAATCATTTAATGATTCAATGCCAACATGAGAAATATCCAGTGGAGAACCCCGGAGAGTGGTGCTCGGTCTTATGCTGAGGGGGGTGTCTGTGTGTGTGTGTGTGTGTGGGGGGGGGGTGTGTGTGTGTGTATATATATATATATATATATATATATATATATATATATATATATATATAATATATATATATAAGTGCATCAAATATCTGAAGCTGGATTTGAACTCAGTTTCTCCAGGCCCATGCTCTCTCTACGCACCACCCTGCTCAATATTTTTATCAATATCCTAGATAAAGGCATAGATGGTACACTCACCAAACTTGCACAAAACAACTTACACACTGTCAAGATTTTGGCAGGCTAAGGCAAGGAACTAACTCTAATCATGAAATTCAGAAGATAAATATATGGTGGATATCCTAGATTTGTTTTTTTTAAATATATTTTTTAAGATTTTTAAAAAATGTGTTTTTGAGGGGCAGCTGGGTGGCGCAGTGGATGGAGCACCAGCCCTGAAGTCAGGAAGATCAGAGTTCAAATCTGGTCTCAGACACTTAACACTTCCTAGCTGGATGACCCTGGGCAAGTCACTTAACCCCAGCCTCAAAACAAAAACAACAACAACAAAAAAAAAAAGTGTTTTGTTTTGTTTTGTTTTTCAATTTTAAATTCTTTAAAAGAAGATCCTGGCAAAGCGAATATGACGGTGGTCTTTAAGGATGTGACAGGCTGCCACGAGGGAGAGAGATTAGACTTATTCTAGAGAGCAGACCCAAAAGTTCTGGATAGAAACTGGCAAAAGGCCAACTGAAGCTTAAATGAAGAGCGATCAAAGCTCTTTTAATGAGCAACTGAAGAATATCCTGGATGTACCAAAGACCTTCCCCAACCAAACTGCCCTCCTTGCATATTCCCTGGCTTTGTATCCTTCCCAGAGTGCCGTGCTGCCCAGAACTGAACATCATCCCGGGGTGGAGCACTGGAGACCGATCGCTTCCTTCATCCCGGGGGCTGGGTCTCCCTGAATGCATCCTGACCACCACAGGTTCCGCTGCCAGAGGGAGATAACAGAGCTGGATTTGGAGTCACAGGGAAACCACTTAATTTCACTCGTCTGTCTGTGAAAGGACTGGTCTGGATGACTTCTAAAGCCCTCGCTGGCCCCAGCTTTTTCGGTACTATTGATTCTTATTTACTAAAACACCTCAGTTCTTTTTTTTTTTTTTAAACCACCAGACAAAATATTAGATATCTCTAACCAGATATCCTCCATCTTGTATTTGTAAATTTAATTTTTTTGGAATTTAAGCATAAGATGGTAAATTTCTTCCTATTAAATTCAACTTAATAAAACTCAGCCGTGCCTTTTTCTCCCTGACTCTCATCCAAGAGAGAGACGCCAGGTCAGCAGTTTGAACCTGGGCTAACACTTACTGCGCTTTTTCCCTCTGACAAAAATAACTTCCTTGCATTCCCCTGCCTTTCCTCAACCTTTCCTCTTAGCATTTAATTTTCTCCCTATTTCTACCAGCTGGCATCCAAAGCCTGCCATTAAGGTCTGGGCTCTGCACTTCATGCTTGAGCCACTTAGAACAAGTGACTTCCCAGCCTCAGTTTGCTCATCTGTAAATTAGGGGTTTGTATTAAAATTTAGACATTCAGTGGCTCCTACGGCCCCACACGTCTCTTCTCCCTAGCTTAGAGGTGCCAGTGCTTAAGGGAGAGGATCCACTAGGTAAAATAAAGGAAGCAACCACCATTCCTATTACTTCTCAAAAATGCTGAGCTCTCGGCAGTTCCCCTGGCTTCCTGAGGGAAGGATCCTCGGTTCAAAGTTCTAGAGCTAATGCTTCCCAGTAACATAAATCCTCACGCCGCCCTCTCCATGATGAGATTTCAAATACTTATACAACTGTCTAAATGCCCATTTTCCTCCAGATAAAAGAGGAACCATTTTTCAAAAGTTCGGAAGGATATATCTCCATTCCCCACTGCCACAGTGTCTCCTATTTTGTAACAGACTAGCAGAGATCAGTCCTGGGTTCAAATCTTCCCTCTAAGAACCTTGTAGATCACTTGACTTGTCAATGTTCCCAGGCAAATCTGTTTGTTAGGCTTTAAGCTGCAGAGCTGGTGCCAGTTTGCATGGGGTAGAAAAAGGAAGAAAATGTGCATTTGTAAAGCACCTCCTGTGGGCTAAGCATTTTACAAAATGATGTCACTCGATCTTCACAACAATCTTGGGAGACGGGTATTATGATGATTCCTAGTTTAGGAAATTCAGGCAATCGCAGGTTAACCATCTTGCTCAGGGTCATACAACTAGTGAGTATCTGAGGCTGGTTTTGAAGTCAAATCCTCCTGATTCCAGACCTAGTGCTCTAACCACTTGACAGCTTCTCTAGCTCCTGAAAGGGATTTCTTAAGTGTTCAACCAATTTCTGACAACCCTTTCTAGCTATAAATGAATGATCTTCCACCTACAAATAAAAATATTCCCCCTAAAAATATAAATATAATAAAGCACTGGACTTAGGAGTTACAAAGACCTGGATTCAAATTCTACCTCAGACACTTATTCGCTGTGTGATGACGGTCAAATCCCTTTACTGTTCTGTGTCTCCTGCTTCTTCATCGGTCAAATAATGGGGTGGGGACTCCCGGGCCTCTGGGATGACCTTCCATCCATGATCCCATGACCTCTATCTTCACTCATCCCTCAAGCCCCGGATCGACAGAGGCAGGAGTGATCCACGGCTCTAACAACAAAGTTCCAAACGCCGCGGCGGCTGATGCAGCCTGCTCCAGCAGCTGAGCACGTGGGTGCATTTTACTGAACAGACTCACACGCCAAATACATTCAGGCTGGCCAGGCAGAGCGGGCTCCGGCTGGCTACGAAAGCCAGTCCCCCCAGCGTCCTCCCCATGCCTAATGCTCCTACTGAAGGGGCTGCTCACACACAGCATCACTGTTGCCACAGTAACTAATGCATTTGTATAATATGAGCGCGGATGAGGAACCTTCTGAACACTCTTATGCATGACTATCAGATCAAATACTCGCATGAAACGTGTGCCTTCCATCTATGAACAAAGCAGCAGATATGCCAGGTGCCCTTTGTAGGTTTGGACTCCTGAGAAACACAGACTACAGGACGATGAGGGGGCCTTTTCACGGCTAAATCAATAGAACGCAAATCAGCAGCATCCAAGGGAGGTCAGGCTCCCAAGGGGCAGCACAAGAGGCAGGACTTCAGAGTCGGGAGACCCGGCTCGGACGCCTCCCGGCTCTGGGAGCAGGCTTCGAGTTTTAGGAGACTCTGTGAGACTTTGAGACTAGAGGAGAAGTGCATTCTTTGCAAAGGGAGTTCTTATGCCAGTAAAATTATACTGACTTAAGACTATGAAGGAGGGAAAAATGAGGTGAGCAAATTGGAGGGAGTTCTGTATACAGTGCGTTTCTTCACATCACGTCAATACTGCTCAAGAGAAAGACGTTAAAACCTATGGAGAAGATTTCATCTTATTTGACACACTGAAAGAAGAAACTCGTCCCGCAAAAGAGACTGAGAGTCATTAAGAACTGGAGGAGACACCTGCTTTTCATTCCAGCACTTATGTACTATTCAGATAGCTTCTTGATGCTTGGGGGGGGGGGGGGGTCTCTTGGCTCTCAAAGCCTGGGCCATCCTCCTTGGCAGGGTCTGCAGGGTCAAGGACAGGTCTAGCACCCAACTACAAATCTGTCATGCCAAGATACAGCTTGTTAAGCCCAGAGAGGTTCTACCTTCCTTTGGGTCAGTCTCCTTCCTGGGGCCTTTCCCCTTCGCCACGTGGTATCTCCCCTAACTCCACATGTTTCCCATTCCCACTTCCCTTGCAGCTAACTCTTTTAGGGCCCAATTCCATTTAAGATTTAGTCTGCCAGCTAAGGGCATGCCCTGACCTCATGGGGTGCTCCCTTTCTACTGGGTAATTATGAGTTCCATTAAAGAACTTGTCTTTCCTATGCCCTCCCACTCTATTTCATATTTACTATTCATAGTGACTAGAAATTTCATATTTCCCATTTCCTTCATTTTGTCCATAACCTGTTTCCCTAAATAAATCTGCCTTTTGCCCCCCAAAATAAAATAAAATAAAAGACCAGCGAGGTAGAAAGGACTGGTCACCTCAGGTGATGTGTTTTCCGGCCAAAGCAGTTAGGGAATCACCTTCTGATGAAAGGCAGTCTTCTCCCTGTCTACAGGAGCATACCATGAACCCGGGGATTTGAACAACTAAGGCATGTTCCATCAAGCAGTGTAGGTGAGAAGACTACCATGTTACTGTTACTCCAATTCAACAAAAACTACTAACTGCCCAGTCTGAATCCATAAAGAATTCATGGACAAAAAAAAAATAAAAAGATCTATTATCCACAATAATGGCTGCAAGAAGATGGTCATCCCATGGAGTGAGTCCATCACCTGAGATAGGGTAGTGCAGATGGCCAATGAATTGAGCCCAAAATGCAATAGACAGATAGTAGATTGGATGACGTCTAGGAAACTACAATGCGTTCACTCTATGGCCCCAAATGGATTCTAGGAGCAATGGGGAGAAACTTGAAAGAGGTATATTTAGATTTGATGTTGTTAGGAATGATTTTCTAGCTATTAGAGCTAAATCTAAAAGTGGAATAGGCTCTTTCAAAAGGTTACAGTTATTTTTAACATGATTATTATTATAATGATTACCATTGCTTTATAATATTAATATTTAATGATAGAATAGAGTCACAAATTTAATAAATTCATAATAACAATAATATCTCAAGGGAGCCAAATACACACGGTGGGTATGAACAAGCCGGCCAGCCAACCCAGCCATTATCCGGAGAAGCAGCCCCCTACATCAAGCACCACTCCCTCACATTAGAATGTAAGCTCCCTGAGGGAAGGGGCCAGCTTCGTTTTCTCTCTGCGTCTCCACAGCCTAGCACAGTACAACATGTCTGAAACGGGCCTTATCGCGTCTATGTTGCCGGGTATTCTAATTATGGCCTGTGCAAAAGAAGCAGCACAAGTAAGTATTCCATTGCAGAAGCAGGAACAGTGGAGGAAACACTGTCTCTCTAGTATAAGAAGATCTCGGTTCAAGTCTTTCCCCAGCCCCGTTGTTTTAGTGACTCTGAGGAAGTCACCCTTCTTCCTGTGGCCTCAGTATTCTTATCTATAAAGTAAAGGAAGAATCGGATGATTCTTTCCAGTTCCAGATTCCGTGAGTCCTTGATCTTTGTGTATGTTCTAAAAAAGAAGGTAGGGCTTTCCTGGTGCCTAGAATGAAAGGAAACAGCTGGATTTGCCCAAGACCTGCCCTGCCATCCATCAACATGAGACAGAAAGGTTTCCAGTACGTTGGGTAACCCTACAGACAAGGTCTAGTGGTGACCAAACAAGAAACAATCAGGATGGAAAGATGGGAAATAGTTCCACTGGCACATATGGGTAATCCTGACCACTCTAGAAACCACACTGGTTTTGAGCTACAATGCACTCCATTAGGGAAAGATAAATGAGAGAAGTAAATCAGAGTTAGCTCCTAACACTTGCAGACACTGAATTTCTTGATATGTGCACACAGCTAAAGAGAGAGCAACAGAAGTTATGGAGAACATTTGAAGCCCTAAATAAAGACCTTCACTCTCCAGAAGGGAGTCACTAAGAATCAGCCCAATCGTGCTTTTGATCCTAGGACTGCTCTCATGAGCAAAGTGAGTCCTAGGAAGTCAAGGAATTAGCCCAAAGCTTGAACCCATATCCGTGATTGTGCATGGAGCATCCTTTCCACCACGGCCCGCTTCCTGCCTGGCAGAGACACTGTGGGACAGTAACTCGAGGGCCTGTGGAAGTCCTGCTCTTGCCCCAAAGGCTGACCAGCTGGTCACTTCCTCCCCTGGGCCTCCGGTTCTCCCTTCGGACGACAAGAAAATTGACCTTAATGGTTTTTAGGATCCCATCCTGCATCCGTTCCTAACCCAGGTTCTCATTTCGAGCCACCCAGAATGGAGCCCCCAATGAACTGCTCCAGAGCATACGTACCATCTTCAAAAACTGCTCCTATTTCAAATGACAGCTCCGAACTGTGCTCCGCCTCGCACGGATAGACGGCCCGAGCCTTCCGACTCACCACGCTGGAAAGGAAGCGTCAGACACACAGACGGGTCAGAGGGGGAGGACCGGGGCAGCTGAGACCCCCTGCAGCAGGCTTCTCCAGCTCCCCAGTCGGGCAAATCCCTCCCAAGCGAAAGGACAGGGAAATGAGGGAACATCAGGAAAAGCCACGGGGTCTGATTCTCAAGGCAATGACTGGTTTCAAATCCAAAGCCTTCACCTCGGGGAGCTCAAGCTAAGTCGCTTTTCTCCCTCTCTTTCTGCCTCGCAGGCTGTCAGTGGGCTGCCATCCCCCTCTCATCCCACAGTGTCAAATCCACAGGGGAGATTTCCTTCTGGAGCATTTCGGTTTGTCTATTAGGGAAACAGAAGGCAGCTCACTAGAGGGGCACCGAGAGGGTGAGAGAAGCACATCCTGGGCACTTGGGGGGAATCTCTAACACAGATCTGTTGGAGGAAGGTCTACTCCCAAGTCCTCCTCCACGGCCTAGGCCCGCCTGATTTAGGGAGACTTTCCTGCATAGAGGCTGGACAACATGGGCAGAGCTCCCGGAAAAAGGGCATCCTGGCGAAGGGCTTGAGGAAGGCCAGGCTTCAAGCTCCCTCAGGTGAGGGGTGAGCAGGCCATCAAGGCAGAAAAGCTTGGGAAAGGTCAGGGGCGGACTTCAGTTCTCAGGTTCAAATGTTCAAGCTTGAAAACTAAAAACAACTTAAAGGGGGGGGGGGGGGGTCTAGATTTGAGTCCTCCTTCTGACATGTGGTAGTTGTGGGTCCCCAGGCAAGACCCCAACTCTCAATGGCAGCGAGGTACACAGGGCATAGGGCACTGGGCCTGGAGCCAGGAAGACTGGCATTCAAAGCCTTGGGCAAGTTTCTTAACCAGTGTCTGCCCCAGCTTTCCTAAGGCTAATAATAAAGGGGCTAAGAACAGCACCTATTATATGGATGAGATGGAATATTATTGTTCATTTCTTATAGAATGATGATTCCAGAGAGGCCTGGAGAGACTGACATGAACTGATGCTGAGTGAAGGGAGCAGGACCAGGAGATCATTGTACACGGCAACAAGAAGACTATGTGATGAACAGCTGTGATGGACAGGGCTCTTTTCAACAAGGAGGTGATTCGGACCAATTCCAATATGCTTGGGATAGGAGAGAGACACCTGCACCCAGGGGGAGGTCTCTCCAGATCAGGGGTGGATCACAACATAGCATTTTCACCTTTTTGTTGTTGTTGTTTACTTGGTTTTTTTTTCCATTTCTCATTTTTTTTTTCTTTTTGACCTTTTTCTTGTGCAACATGATAAATGTGGAAATGTACTTAGAAGAATTTCACATGTTTAACCTATACTGAATTACTTGCTGTCTAGAGAAGGGGAGTGGGGGGCAAGAGAGGGAAAAAATTTGGAACCCAAAGTTTTACAAGGGTGAATGTTGAAAACTATCATTGCATATATTTAAAAAAAAAAAAAAACACTATTATGTTACATACTTCTAGCATGTAAAAATTTAAAAAGCCAATAAGATCACCTGATTCTGAGGATCAAATTAGATAATACTGGTAAAAGTGCTTAGCACTTTGCCTGGCGAACAGGAGGCACTATATAATTGTTTTTTCTCTTTCATCCTCCCCTCCCCATCTATAGGTTTCAAGTTTACCATCTGTGGTCCAGCAATTATTTCTAGTGAATGAGAGGTAGGGAAAATTCATGAGATCATAAAACAGTAAATTCATCGTCTCAGGGAAGCCTGGAACTACAGTGTTAGGAGAGCACTCTAAGAAGACTGACTCAAGAAAAAGAGTTTTAGAGTAGGTGCTAAGCACAAATTGAGAGAGCTCCACAGTCCCAAAAGCTCACCTTGGGTTTCCTTTTCAGAAAGGAGGCAGCCACAAGATCCAATGAGCCTAAAGCGACAGCTCATAAACCCTTGGACTTGAAAACTAATACAGCCCCAGTAGAATAGCTTAATTGAACTTCAGTTCCCTGATCTCCAAAAAGGAGAGAATGATCCCCATCCTGCTTCACACCTTCAGAGTTTGTTGGGAAGAAACTACTTGGTGCAATGGACATAATTAAGACGCATTCATTGATTTCTGCCCTTCGTCCCCACTCCAAACCGGACTGACCATCATACCTTTCTGTTGGCTTGTCTGCCATCACGGCAGGAGAGGAAAAGGAGAAGGAGGAGGAGACCGGTGACGAGGGCGCTGCAGCCAGGTGGGCGCTCAGGCTGGTGGGAGACTGGGGGTTTAGCCACTGGACCATGGGAGAGCGGGCCTGACTCGGGCTGAAGGTACGAGAATAAAAAGGCAGGATTAACAGGTGATGATACAAACAAACCTACGTGGCGGGAATAATGTCAGCCTTGTCTTTAAAGGGAGGACAATTCTGCAATTATGGCAGAACTATGTGGATCTTCCCAGACCCATTTATCCTTCTTATTCTGTGTTTTGTACCTTCATATATTTCTCTTTTGAGATACTCACACTAAGGATCAGATATCCCTTATACCAGTGAATCTCAGTGGAGACTTGATAAATATGAACTTTCTTGAGCAAATCAAAAATAGCAGCATCCCCAAGAGTGGGTTAAAGGAATAGAATCTCATAGGTCTAAGGTATAGCTCTCTGGAAGGGAATATAAAGGGTGATTTAAATTGGGTGATATAAACACAAAAGCTATCAATCAAATTTATTTTAAAAAACCTCATTTTGTGCATACCCTTTGACCCAGCAGCGCTACTACTGGGATTATATCCCAAAGAAATACTAAAGAGCAGAAAGAGACATATATGTGCCAAAATGTTTGTGGCAGCTCTTTTTGTTGTAGCTAGAAACTGGAAGATGAATGGATGTCCATCAGTTGGAGAATGGTTGGGTAAATTGTGGTATATGAAGGTTATGGAATATTATTGCTCAGTAAGAAATGACCAGCAGGAGGAATACAGAGAGGGTTGGAGAGACTTAAATCAACTGATGCTGAGTGAAATGAGCAGAACCAGAAGATCACTATACACTTCAACAACAATACTGTATGAGGATGTATTCTGATGGAAGTGAAAATCTTCAACATAAAGAAGATCCAACTCACTTCCAGTTGATCAATGATGGACAGAGGTAACTACACCCAGAGAAGGAACACTGGGAGGGGAATGTAAATTGTTAGCACTAATATCTGTCTGCCCAGGTTGCATGTACCTTCGGAATCTAATGCTTATTGTGCAACAAGAAAATGATATTCACACACATGTATTGTATCTAGACTATATTGTAACACATGTAAAATGTATGGGATTCCCTGTCATCGGGGGGAGGGAATAGAGGGAGGGGGGGTAATTTGGAAAAATGAATACAAGGGATAATATTATAAAAATGTATATATAATAAAAAATTAAAAAAAAAAAAAAAAACCAAACCTCATTTGATTTCCTCAAGTGTGCAGATCAATAATTGACAAGAATTTTAGAGGATGATCAACCTAGATCAGCCCTCGAATCTACAGTTCCCTAAAGGCAAATGTTTAGTACTTTTAACTTTCAAAATCCTTTCCTCTCTATTTTATCACTGTCTCCCACTTTTGATGATCTAAACGGACTAAGAATAGCACCTAATTATATGAATGTGATGGAATATTATTGCTCTGTAAGAAATGACCAGCAGGATAATTTCAGAGCGGCCTAGGGAGACTTACATCAACTGATGCTGAGTGAAATGAGCAGGACCAGGAGATCATTGTATATTTCAACAACAATACTGTATGAGGATCAATTCTGTTGGACATGGCTCTTTTCAACAAAAAAATGATTCATAATGATTTTGTGATGGAGAGGGCCATTGCACCCAGAAAAAGGGGTATGGGGATTGAACATTTAGATCACTACTAGAAAAGTACAAAGACTAGCACTTGCCTAAAAAGGGCCCATGAGAAAATCACTCAGAGGAGAAGCAAATCAAGGCCAGAAACTATCAGATGAACTAAACACTCTACACTCTACAAAATGTTTTTGTTTTTGTTTTTTTTTTTTCATGAGACAATTAGGGTTAAGTGACTCACCCAGGGTCCACAGCTAGGAAGTGTTTTTTTTTTTGTTTTGTTTTGTTTTTATTATATATTTTTTTAATTTTTTATTATATATATATATTTTATAATATTATCCCTTGTATTCATTTTTCCAAATTACCCCCCCTCCCTCTATTCCCTCCCCCCGACGACAGGCAATCCCATACATTTTACATGTGTTACAATATAGTCTAGGTACAATACATGTGTGTGAATATCATTTTCTTGTTGCACAATAAACATTAGAATCCGAAGGTACATGCAACCTGGGCAGACAGATATTAGTGCTAACAATTTTCATTCCCCTCCCAGTGTTCCTTCTCTGGGTGTAGCTACCTCTGTCCATCACTGATCAACTAGAAGTGAGTTGGTTTTTCTTTATGTTGAAGATTTCCACTTCCATCAGAATACATCCTCATACAGTATTGTTGTTGAAGTGTATAGTGATCTTCTGGTTCTGCTCATTTCACTCAGCATCAGTTGATTTAAGTCTCTCCAGGCCTCTCTGTATTCCTCCTCACAGCTAGGAAGTGTTAAGTATCCGAGATCAGATTTGAACTCAGGTCCTCAGGACTTTAGGGCTGGTGCTCTATCCACTGGCTATGTAGCTGCTCCAAAATGTTCTATTTTTTTAAAGACATCCTTTTGACCACTCTCAGAGAACCAATCAGTGCATACTAATTACTCAATAATTAATTACCAAATAGAAGTTATTTTTTAAACTCTTCAACCAGGCACTCTCTTCAGAATTTTTATTTACCCTGATGGCATGAAAAGGCCCCAGCTTGGTTGTTCTTTTCCCCTAATCTCAAACCATTCTCAACAGGAACACAATCAAATACTTTCCTATTGAACTCAGATGCCCATACCCAACTTTCCCATTTCAGTTGTTGAAAAAATGTCATTTTTTCAGGCTCAGAACTCTGTAATCATCTTTGATTCCCTTTCCCTCCATTCCTAAACCCAATTTATTGCCAAGTCCTATTATACTTTCTCCCCAATCATCTCTCATATTTGTCACTTTCTCTACCTTTCTGTTATTATCACGCCCTGGAATCCTAGGTCACTCACTGCACTGGTCTCCTTGTTTCTCAGACCCTACTACATTCATTCTATCTGATTCAATAGTTCTTCCTTAAATAAAGCTTTTACCAGGCCAATTCTTATCCTTAAGAACTATGCCTTTGAGTTGCTGGATACAAAATAAATCCACATAAATCCTCAGCATTTTTACACCAACATTTATCACCAACAAAATGCAACAGCAAGAGATACAAAGAGAAATTCCATTCAAAACAACTGTTGAGAGTATAAAATATTTGGGAATCCATCTACCAAAGAATATTCAGGAATTATATGAGAAAAATTACAAAACACTTGCCAAAAAAATAAAGTCAGATTTAAATAATTGGAAAGATATTAAGTGCTCTTGGATAGGCCGAGCGAATATAATAAAGATGACAATACTCCCCAAACTAATCTATTTATTTAGTGCTATACCAATCAGACTCCCAAGAAACTATTTTAGTGACCTAGAAAAAATAACAACAAAATTCATATGGAAGAACAAAAGGTCGAGAATTTCAAGGGAAGTAATGAAAAAAAAATTAAGTGAAGGTGGACTAGCTGTACCTGATCTAGAACTGTATTATAAAGCAACAGTCACCAAAACCATCTGGTATTGGCTAAGAAACAGACTAGTTGATCAGTGGAATAGGTTAGGTTCACAGGGCAAGATAGTGAATAAAAATAGCAATCTAGTGTTTGATAAACCCAAAGATCCCAACTTTTGGGATAAGAATTCATCATTTGAAAAAAACTGTTGGGAAAACTGGAAATTAGTATGGCAGAAACTAGGCATGGACCCACATTTAACACCATATACCAAAATAAAATTAAAATGGGTCCATGCTTTAGGCATAAAGAGGGAGATAATAAATAGATTAGAGGAACAGAGAATAGTCTACCTCTCAGATTTGTGGAGGAGGAAGGAATTTGTGTCCAAAGGAGAATTAGAGACCATTATTGATCACAAAATAGAGGATTTTGATTACATCAAACTAAAAAGCTTTTGTACAAACACAACTAATGCAAACAAGATTAGAAGGGAAGTAACAAATTGGGAAAGTATTTTTACAGTTAAAGGTTCTGATAAAGGCCTCATTTCCAAAATATATAGAGAACTGACCCTAATTTATAAGAAATCAAACCATTCTCCAATTGATAAATGGTCAAAGGATATGAACAGACAATTTTCAGATGATGAAATTGAAACTATTTCCACTCATATGAAAGAGTGTTCCAAATCACTACTGATCAGAGAAATGCAAATTAAGACCACTCTGAGATACCACTACACACCTGTCAGATTGGCTAAGATGCCAGGAACAAATAACGATGAATGTTGTAGGGGATGTGGGAAAAGTGGGACACTGATACATTGTTGGTGGAGTTGTGAAAGAATCCAGCCATTCTGGAGAGCAATTTGGAACTATGCCCAAAAGTTATCAAACTGTGCATACCCTTTGACCCAGCAGTGCTATTACTGGGCTTATATCCCAAAGAAATACTAAACATGGGAGAGGGACCTGTATGTGCCAAAATGTTTGTGGCAGCTCTTTTCATAGTAGCTAGAAACTGGAAGATGAATGGATGTCCATCAGTTGGAGAATGGTTGGGTAAATTATGGTATATGAAGGTTATGGAATATTATTGCTCTGTAAGAAATGACCAGCAGGAGGAATACAGAGAGGCCTGGAGAGACTTAAATCAACTGATGCTGAGTGAAATGAGCAGAACCAGGAGATCATTGTACACTTCAACAACAATGCTGTATGAGGATGTATTCTGATGGAAGTGGAAATCTTCAACATAAAGAAAAACCAACTCACTTCCAGTTGATCAATGATGGACAGAAACAACTACACCCAGAGAAGGAACACTGGGAAGCGAATGTAAATTGTTAGCACTACTGTCTATCTACCCAGGTTACTTATACCTTCGGAATCCAATTCTTACCGTGCAACAAAAAATTTGGTTTTACACACATATATTGTATCTAGGTTATACTGTAACACATTAAATATGTATGAGATTGCCTGTCATCTAGGGAGGGAGTAGAGGGAGGCAGGGGATAATTTGGAAAAATGAATACAAGGGATAATGTGGTAAAAAAAAAAAAAAAAATATATATATATATATATATCCATGCATGTACTGTCAAAAAAAATTATAATTATAAAATTAATTAAAAAAAAAAAAGAACTATGCCTTTGAATGTCTTCTAAACTAGTCTACACTCCTCATTCAGGCTTTCAAGTCAATCAATCAAGCAATGATGAAATTCTGTGTTCTTTGGTTTCCTCCTGGGTAAAATCAGGATTTTGATAATCCAAACATTCTGGAGAATTTGGATCTATACCTCCATAATTAAGGCAATCAATCAAGCAGTGATGAAACTTTTATTCCTTGATTTCCTCATCTGTAAATTCAGGATGTTGGTAATCCAAACATTCTGGAGAAGAATCTGGATCTATGCCCCAAAAGTGCAACAACTGTACATAGTCTTTGACCCAGCAATACCACTCTATCCAAAAGAGATCAAAGAAAAGGGAAAAGGAGCTAACTGTATAAAAAATTAATAGCAGCTTTTTTGTGATGGCAGAGAACTGGAAATCAAGGGCAAGTCCATCAATTGAGGAAATGGCTGAACTAGCTGTGATACACGATTGTGATGGAATACTACTGTACTATAAGAAACACATTTAGCCTCTCTGATCAAGATAATGATCCAAGATGATTCTTTCATCTATCGTCTTATTCTTTGAATACCTTATTTCCCTGTCCAACCCCCTACTCATGGCCAATAAAGGAATTTCAATCAAAGAATCCCCATCAATTTAACAGCAAGCTGTATCACTAAGTCCTGGGATGGTCAGAGCTAAAGATTCTTTAGTGTTTTCTTACTAAAAGGAAAAGAAAATTAAATTAGTGGAAATAGGAAGGGATGATCAGAGCTGAAATTTCAGGTCAAACACCAGCCCTGATGCCTCCCAGCAATTATCCAAGGCACTCCTCTGAGAAGAGGAGGAGTTGTTCTAACACACCTCCTATCTGTTTTCCTAAGTCGTAAAGAGTCCAGGAATTAAATAACAGCCATCCATCTGCCTGGAGGGAGGACAGATAAGGCAGGAAAAATAAAACAGCAGAGGTTATATTTATAAGGTCCTTTCAAAGGAAAGATCTAGGGAGTTTTACCTTTATTCTCTGATTAATCTTCACATCTTTGAGAAGCAACTTTTATGGAACAGAAAGAGCTCTGGGGAGAAATTAAACCTTTATCATTTTGTCCCTCCCACTAAGTGATCTTGGGTAAGTTGTGTCATTGCAACCTCAGTTTTTTCCTCCGTATAATGGGAAGTCATTTGTATGAGTCCAATTTATTTATCAAAGATATTTATTAAGCACCTAGGCACTGGAGACACAAAAATTAAAAGCAAAACTCGGAGAAATTTTTCCATTGACCATGTTTTCCATAATTAGGATCTGGCCCTGGGGGTCATTATTCCCACTACTGGGGCTAGATGGAAATGAGGGCCACCCAACCTTGGGCTGCCCCGGTGGAAGGAGGGCTCCCTCCCGGGGATCTGTAGCTGTGGCCAGAAGCCCACGTTGAGTTTGCTGCCATGAAGAATTCTTTTTCAGCATGGGGTGGGTGAGAAGGTCAAAGGAAGCCATCCAGACTTAAAATGCTGGCATTTGATGACTATTATAAAGCCTTGAGGGTCTTCAGGGCCTCCTTCCTCAGGTAAACAGCCACTGAGCACCTGCTCCTCCTCATGGTGGATGGAGCACTGGGCCTGAAGTCAGAGTGAACCGAATTCACATCTCGCCTCAGACTAACTTACTAGCAAATTATATAATCTCTGTGTGCTTCAGTCTCCTCATCTGTGAAATGGAGTAATAACAGTACCTACCTCACAAGAATGTTGTGAAGCTCAAACGCATCATATCAGCGAATCTTAAAGCAGTATATATTAGTACTAAGTGACAAATGGCACTTATCATCATCATCATCATAGAGGTCCCCAAAGCAAGCCTCTAAATCCCTGTATTATAGCTAGAGAGAATAAGTCATAATTGTCCCATGCTATGTTAATGGAGCATCAGCAGATGGCACAACGGATAGAGTGCTGGGGCAGCAAAACCTGAATTTAAATCTGGCATTGGACATGACCTAGCTGTATGACCCTGGGAAAAAAAAATCACTTAAGCTTATTTATCTCAGTTTCCTTATATGTAAAATAAGTTGGAGAAGGAAATAGCAAACCACTTCAGGGCCAGGGAAAATCCCCCTCTGCCCCCACTCTATCTCCATCTATCAGGTCCACTTACTCAGATGCAAAGAAATCGTCTCAATCACCCTCCAGAAGTCCTTGTCCTATTTTATTCAGCAAAGAATCAGCCCATTCCTCTACCTTAATCTCCCCATGTCCTCTACTTTTTCAACCAAAATTCCTTCCACTGACTCATTTTTAACATCAACATGGCTCTCTCCCGAGTTCATGGCATCCCCTGCCTTCTCCCAGGCTCCCAAGTCAAGAAAGAGTCCGTCCTCAAGGAGCTCACATTCTAGTGGGGGAAACAATGTGGCGACTGCTTTGTACGTACAAGATAATCTGGAGATGATCCATGGAGTTAGGGACCAGCATTACTGGGAATCAGGAAACGTTCCTTCTTGTAGAAGGTGGTGTTTTATCTGGGACACAAGGAAAGCCAAGGAAGCCTGGAGAGGGCAATGAGGAGGGAGAGAATTCTGGCCCTGGGGGTGGGGAGAGGGAGGTGATCTGGAGCAAGGTAGGACATTAAAACCAACACCAATGATCAAAGAATATATGGAAGGGAAAAGGGTATGAGAAGACTGGAGGGGGAGGAAGGCAGCCCAATTTTTAATCGATATCCACACTGCGTTCCTGGTACCCCAGCTATAAAGAACACTTGAATAACCAGAGTTGGCACTGGCAAAACCCACTGATTTTATTTAAACTTGAATTGGAGATCAATTAAAAAATAACAACCTAAGTACCACAAGCTTCTTAAAAGCCATGGTACAACCGACTAAAAAAGGAGGGGCTTTTTTAGAAAGACTAAAACCACAGTTACCAAGAAGGAAATAAATTAAGGGGGTTGCAAACATATCCGTTTGTTGGCTGGCATCTTTCAAATTTAAGAGCAGATTGAAAGAATCTTCCCTCCTAAAGGCTGAAATGAAGGTAATCCATCCTGGGGAGGAGAAAGAGACCTGACATAATCTTCCCCTGCGAAGAAATGGCATCGCCTGGCACTGTCCATTTGGGGCAGAAAAGAAAAACAAGAAGACTATTGCAAGGGAAATAATCTAAGGATCGGGTACAGATTTTCAGAGACAAACTCCAAAAAGATTTTATTGTGCATTCATTGGGCTGTTTCTAAAGTCACTGGGCCAAAAGGGAGCTTTTTGTCTCCAGAGAAAAGATGGAAGAAGGAAAGGAAGAAGGAGAGAGAGACAGAGAGAGAGAGAAGAGAGAGAGACAGAGGGAAAGAGACAGAGAGAAAGAGACAGAGATAGAGACAGAGAGAGAGAAAGAGAGAGAGAGAGAAATAGAGAGAGAGACAGACAGAGAGAGAGAAAGAGAGAATGAATGTGCATATTTACTCACTCAAGAGTAAATATAATAAATAAAATAAATAAATCTCTTCCAAGAGATGGGAGCCATGATGCCCCACCTGGAAAAGGAAAAGGCAGCAGCTCATTTTAGAAAATAATGGAATAAGCAATATATATGCACAGTTCATATAACTAATTTTTAAAAATAACACTTCCGAGCAGCCATCCACGTGTGCTACCTCTGAGTCCAGCCTTTTTCTCAGGGAAAGTGATGAGGTCTTGTGATTTCATTGGTAAAGGAAGCTCTCAGGATTTTCTCTACAATTTAAGAGACTGAACCCAGTTGCCCATCTGAGAACATGGAAACATTAGTCCATCAGTAGGTGTGAGAGATGAGATTAGAATCCCAAGTCTTCAAGGTTAGTTTTCTATCCACTATTTCACACTGCTCACATCCTTCACTTTCTGCCAATGGGGCAGGTGTCAGGATTAGAATTCTGCACCAGCTGTATTTGTGGCTGGGGGTTCAGGGAAGAAAAGCAAAGATCATATACCACGTCCCTCCTACATCTGCAGTTATTAGGATTTTCTTCTACTTGAAAATACCCTGTGTTGTTATCAGTGTTGCACAGTGGTGCCACAGTGCACAGAGCCCTTGGACTGGAGTCAGGAACACTCATCTTTCTGAGTTCAAATCTGGGCTCAGACACTTAATAGATAAGTGATCCTGTTTGTCTCAATTCCTCATCTATAAAAGGAGTTGGAAAAGGAAATGGCAAATTACTTTATTATCTTTGCCAAGAAAATCCCCAAGGAGGTCACAAAGAGTCAAACACAACTGAAAAATGACTCAACTGCAAGAAGTCCTATCACCCCAGTAGAACATAAGCTTCTTAAGGGCAGGGACCATTTCCTCATTCTTTGTCTCCATTCCTAGCACATAACTTTCACTTAAAACTTCGTGAACTGAATGGTTGAAATTCCCAATCATTTTAAAAGATTCCCTCTATATTAAAATTAATCAAATTTCCTCCCCTCCAAAAAAACTACCATTTGAAATATTCTTTTAAAAAAAGTATAAAAGCATCAACAATCAAAAATCAAAATTCAGAACATTTTAAAGATCTCCCTCATAAAGTCTCTACACAGAAGCTAATGTACAAGTATAATGATCTTTCATCATATATGACAAGTCTAAGAGCAGCTGTTGGCAAAAGTGTTTGAAAATGTCAATAAAAGAAATTTATTAGAGATCTGATATTATGGGATGTGTGCCATCAATGGGTTCCTCACAAGTTGGGGAAGAGTGCTTCTGTTGGTCAAAATTTATATTGGCTCCATGGGAAGTGAAAAGACTAAAAGAGAAAGGCGAGGGGCTTGAGTGGAAGGAGTAATTGTGGTCTATTCTGTGTATCAGATATTTCTGGAGTAGGGAAAACCTGGATTCAAATAGTACATCACTGACTGGCTGTCTGGGCAATACCTGGGAAGTTATTCCCTCTCTGTATTTTAGTTCCCTCATTTGTAAATGGCAGCATTATACTTCATGGCCTCTAAGGTCCCTTCCACTTCTATATGTATGATCCCATGTTCTCTCTCCACTTTTGAGAATTTTCACAATCTGCATCTTGCCCCACGAGGTCCTGACTTTTCTCTGATTCCCATTCTTAAGAATATTTGGGAAGTAGTACTAAATATGGTACCAATCCCAAGGTTAGGAGTGAGACCTGGCTGTGTCCCGTGGATAGTACCAATGTAACTCGTGCTTCCTTTTTTATCAAAAGATCAATAGAAGGCATGTCAACAGGGGGAAAAAACCTGAGGGTCATAACCCGATAGATGTGGGTACCAGGGAAAGATCACGGGGAAACCAAAAATAGGCTGTAAAACTCAATTTACAAACTGCCAGACAGAATGAAGATTTTAAAGGGTTTTTAAGACCCCACACTTCCCAGGCAACAGAAAAAATCATCCGAGGAAGACAATGGATGCTCAATGGCTATCTGTTGATTGATCAACTATGGAGGCTATAAAGTTATGCTGTGACAATCCCCTGAGCTGCCCGTCCAGATAAGGAGCCTTCCAGGAAAACTACTGCTAGAGCTGTACCTGTGCTATACAATCTAATCTTCTGATTTTTCAGATGGAGGAACAGAGGTTCAGAAGGAGATCTAGGGACTTTTCTAAGGTCAAACTGAGAACAAAGTTGGATTTGAAACCAGACCCCCCCCCATTCCAAGTCTAGCAGTTCTTTCAATAATAATGGGATTTTATGTCATCACCAGAAAATGAAAGTCATTCTTTTAGGTTTTCACCATATTGGAAATATGGTGCTCTCTTACAGCTCAACAGTTATGCTGATAATAGGGTCCTTTCTCCCTGACAATGTGCGGACTTAAGCTTAGATTGTAGCTGTGTTTATCAATTAAATGTTCATGGTCTCCAACTATAGAGACAGCAAAATGTAAAAAGCCAATATAACTCTGCAACAATTCTCCCCAATTAAAAGTATGTGAGGAGCCAGACTCAAATAATGCTTCTGATGCTTACAAGTGGATGTGGCCCTCTTCAATGGGCCTCTGTTTCTTCCAAGAGAGTTAAACTAGATGACATTTGATTCTTCTTGGAATTCTAGACTTACAACCCGAGCTACTTCTGAGAGCTCTTTTAGCCCTATATCTTATGATCCTGGATTTTGAATTTATGCAGTTTTCTTGATCGATACCTGGCCACCAAACACTTTTTGCTCACAGCATTAATTCCCAGCTGGGTCATTTCCTTGGGTTCTATATTGTAATTTTTTTTCTCCTACCAATCATCCACTAAGGGAACCTTTGTCTGTGATTCCTGATGACATGACCAACTTAGGTAAGAGAGCTAAACTTTAGCTTACAGGCCAAACAGAAGAGAGATTGAAGTTTTGTTTCAAAAGGATTGGGGCTTTAAAGGTCTGTTGTTTTTATCCAGCAGTTTCTGGATTGACAGGGATGTTGACAGCAAATTGTAATTCGTGCACCAAAAAAAATTGACCAAACAAGTAAAAATATGCCTACAAACTTCAGACTATGCACTTCACAGCCAGAAAGAGGCAAGAAAATTAATCTTCCAAGAAGACTGCATAAATGTATTTTGTTGTGTGAAAAAATGCTTTATAGTTTGGGGCCTGATTACAGTTTCACCTGAGTGATAAGATTTGCCACTTGCTGTTTCTCACTCAGATATCGAACTTATCTACAGCTTGTGCTTTGAGGTCAGTCCTTTGGGTTCTCTCTAAAATCTTGGGAGTTAAAAAAAATATCAATCCCAACTTCCCATTGGCTAGATGGCTGATAATTCCACTGTACTTAAGTGTTTTAAAAGGGATTAACTACTACGTGCACATTATTGGTTCAGCGATAATAATGGCATGTAGCGAGCTGTCGTCTCCAGAAGCTGCTGGATCGCTCTCTGGGAAGAGATCTGCTGTGTCTACTCAAATATCTCCAACAGATTCTTCTTCCTGTAACGAACCATTGTCTCCAGGCAGTTGCTGTTAACTCTTGTCCAAAGAAGTGACTTCCCTTCCTGCAGAGAGCCCCGTCAAGCCTGATGCAATTCAGAGTCTTCTTTTTATCTCTGGGAGTCCTCTCTTTTATTCTCCCAGAGAATGGGCGTGGGATAATGCAAGGGCTTCTGGGAAGAACCACCTCAGCCAATGAGCCTGCTCCTTCCATCAAGTCAACCTGAGTTCTCACCTTGTAATTGTCCAACCTGAATTCTCACCTCGTCACTATCCAGACAACCCGAGTTCTCACTTAGTAATCCTAACAATGGCATCAAAGTAAGATGATACCTAATGAAGACAAATATGGGGGGGGGGAGGGGTCATGGAAAAAACTTGGCTGAGGTGCTACAAAATGAATGGAGGAGAACCAAGAAAAATCTGCACAATGGTGACAATAATAAAGGACAACAACACTCAAAAGCTGCCAAAATCAGATTTTCTTTCATTATCAAATTTGGTTCCAGTGCATAAATGATGAAGTACATTTTCTTCTCAGTACAGAAGAGAGGGGCTACCAGAAAGAAGTAGTGTTTACATTCTAGGATGGCAAATTCGTCAGATTTTCCCTTCACTTTTTCTTTGTTACAAAGAAGAGGAGAAAAGATTCAGTGAAAAATAAGTATAAAATAAAACCAAAGAAATGACAAAAAAGTTTAAGGCTGAAGTCCATTAATAATGTATACATGTATTCCAACCAAGGTCTTTAAGTTATATCTAGTATTGTATATTCCAACCAAGGTCTTTAAATTATTGTGCTACCTAGTTTGTGTGTATTCTACCCACACACACAGTTTTAACATGCCATATCTGGGGGGTAGAAACACTGCTACCCTCTTCTGTCCCTCCAAAAATCTCCCAAAATACTCAACAATTTCCAAAAATGGCAGCATAGTGAAGGAAAACCAGAATCAGACCCTATGCAATTCACAAAGGTGCAAATGGCAGGAGAGGAGAAGGATCTCTGCCTTTGATAGCTTGCACCAATGACCAAGTAGACAAGACAAGCTAAGGGAACCGACCCGAGTGAGGGCTCCAACAACACAAAGAAAAGGTGGGGAAGAAAAGAAAAAGCAGTTCTAAGAGATCAGCCTGTGGGTGTCCATGGTAGCTTTCCGAAGCTTTGCTAGAGCTCCAGAGAATGCTGAGAATCCAGTCTCTCACAGAACAAGAGCAGTCTACAGAGTTCCTAATCATCATAACTCTCGCTTCCATAGCACTTTAGAGTTAGCAAAGAAACCTGAGACAAACCTGTTAACAAAGTGAATGAGAAGAGCTGGAAAGGACCTTAGAAATCATGTGGTCAAGCCCCATCACGTTACAAAAGGGAAATTAATAATAATAGAAAGAAAAGTGTCTTGGTCAAAATCTACAAAGTGCCCAATCCAAGGGTCAAACCTTTGTCCTCCTCAAAGCCAGCCGTGTTTCCACTGCTAGTAGACACATAATGAGAAACTTCCTTTTTCTTAAAGAACAAGAGAGAGCCTCCCTTGCTATTTCTTTGCAAGTTCCCCTGTATATCAACCATGTTCCTGGACGTAACTTGGGACTGCAGAGAGTATATCAAACTCGTGGTTGTTACGAAAAGATTTCACATTCAGAGCATTTAGACAGCAGACTGTCTAAAAACAGAGATTCTTTATACATTCTGCCACCTTTTCCATCACTCAACCGTCATCCTTGCAGAAGGGCCAAATGGTACCGAGCTCCTTTTGGCTACGGGCTGCAAGCAATGCATCATCACCTGTTCAAGAAAGGCTGAAGAGTATTCCCAGCCTGGCAGGACCTGCCATCTATTACCCTTTGCAAGCAAAGTCACTGGGAAAATGGATTTTAAGAACTCTGTCAAAAAGCTTGTAGGTAACAGAGTTAGGATTTAAACTCAGTCCTATTGATTGCAATCCAATATTTCTTGCACTAGCAAGCAATGTGCCCTCAACCTTCCCTATTTGTGGGACCTATATTAATGAAAAGATATTTCTGGGGGTTTTTTTTCTTTTCTTCTATGGAGGGAGAGATAAATAGATATCCCAATACTAGCACCCTCTCCCAGGCCCAAATCAGGCCAAAACTTCTAAATCCCTTATCTTTTGCAAGTTGTGTTGATTCCACTATGGCAATGTCTCTAGTTTCCATTCCTTCTTCTTTATGCTCACTCAAACCCTCATCAAGATCTGCTCAGGGGAATTACAATACCCTAATTAATATAACATCTTCCCACAAAGAAGGAAAAAGTGACCCAACAGTAGCCAGACTCTCTCAATAGTGTCCTCTAAGTAACATTCAAATAACATAACAAATCAAATTTTAAAGTAACAATCAACAAAAGATAAGGGTGAGATATTCTTCCATCCCAGGACAACTTAGGAAGCCAGGAAGAGATGTCTGCAGCAATGAGCTGAGCGCTAGCCAGGAGTTCAGCATGACCATAAAAGGCTATTATGGCAACAAGGAAGCTCAAGACACAAACTCCAAGACAATGATTGAAAACATCTAAAAGAAAAACCTTCAAAGGAAAAACTGTAGACTGGACACAAACCCAAAGAAAATTCCTAGAAGAGCTAAAATTTAATAAGAACAAAAAATTATTTTAAAAGTCAAGTAAGAGTTTAGAAAAGAAAATGATAGCACAAGAATACTACAAGATTATGAAATAGTACACAAACATACTACAAGAGTATTATGAAAAGAAAATTAATGGCTTTATAAAAAGAGGTATCAAAAATACTGAAATTCCTAAAAAACAAAACAACAACAACAACAACAACAACAACAAAAACCCACCAGAATTAACCAAATGGTAAACGTGGTACAAAACTTCAATGAAGAAAAATAACTCATTACAAGGCAGAATTGGCTAAGCATAATAAAAGATATGAAATCCCACTAAAAAAATTTCATTAAAAATTAAAATTGGTAAAGTGGAACCAACCACTAACTCCATTAGACATCAAGAAACAAGGCAAAATTAAAATGATAAGAAAAAAGAAGAAAATATTAAATATCTCATAGGAAAAACAATCAACGTGGAAAACAGATCAAGGAGAAAAGTTTTAAAATTGAGTTGCCTCCAGGACAGATTTCTCTCCTAAGCAGCTGGGTTAAGTCTGGCTACCCATGAAATCTACTTAAGGGCCCCTCCCATTCCTGGCATGGTCCAAATGTAGTAAATTGCCACACAAACAGGTCTGTCCTATTTCATACTTTTTTTTTTAATCATCTTTCTTCCAGGTTCCCCTTGTCTAAAATAAAATCTCAAGAAAGACACCCTCTCAGTTCATTCCCTCCTCAACTGGTGATAATCCAGCAAAATGTTTTGTAAATTAGCTTATGATCTAAATTTGTATACTTTTTAGTTTTTCCATGTCTGTTTTCTCAAGGAGACTAAGAGTATTAATTGGTTAAAGAAGTTCTTAAGTTCTTTACTGTACATAGGTTTCTTGGTTAAGCTTCTTTAGCAAAATACAGAATTTCATAGTAGTAAAGGATCTCAGAGGCAATATGATATAGCCCACACCTCAAGAACTATTCTTACATCCTGAAGAAACCCAATTAAGTTTAAGAGAGCTCTCATTCTAGGAAGTTTTCCCCTTGCAATTTCTACTCATTGTTCCTGGCTCTGTTTTCTGGAAATAAGAAGAATCCAGTTAGCCATGTGCCTCTCATTTGAAGATAATCTTCAAATGAGAGGCACATGGCTAACTGGATAGGTAAGTAAGAGTGAGGAAGACCTGTATTTAAATCCTTCCTTAGACTCTTTTGGTTGGGTGACCCTGACATATCACTTAATCTCCATCTCAGTTTCCTCATCTATGAATGGAGGGAATTGGAGGATGGTTAGACATGGTAGCCCCTAAATTATGATCTTATGAATATCTGTGGATAGTAGTCATGCTTCCCTCCTTCCCACTGTCTCCTCTTCATGTTATCCCCAGTTCTGTCAGCTGGTCCTCTTAGAGAATGATCTTAAGCTCTTCACAATCTTATTCACCTTTTTACTGATATTCTCTTAACTTATCAACACCTTTCCTAAAATGTGGATATTATATTAACATAGAAATATATATATATTATATATGTATATATTAATGAGATACTCAAGTTATTTTCTGAATTGAGAAAAACACAAATTTATCTCCTCCCTCATTCAGTTCCTTTTACTTGTATCCAACTTTTGTTTTCAGTCAACAAGTTGAAGCTGCCATAATTACCTGTATGTAGTGTCTGGACTAATGCTCCCTGATTTACACATCCAGTCCTAGTCTTTCTCTAGTCTTTCATCACCAATTTCGACATTTCAAACCAGATGACCCATGGGCATCTCAAATGAAAAACATATAAAACAGAACTCATTACTGGCTTCTCCCCCACCCCCTAAATAACCTTTCTTCCTAACCTTATATAGTATAGCCTTAATATATAATATAAATATAATATAACCTTATATATAGTCTTAATTTTAAGGATAATTAACATAGACACTGCCAATCATCTAGGTTCATAAAACCTCAACAGTTTCTTAACTCCTCTCTCTTACTCACCCTGCATATACGTGTTTAATCATCAAGTATTATTTCTATCACCCCAATAATTATCATTTACTTTTCCTCTCCAGACACAGGCATTGACCTAAAGTAAGCCTTTTCACTTAGATCAGTCAATGGTCTCCTGCCATACACCTGTATTCTCTCTAATATATCCCATGCAGAGCTGCCAAAACAACCCATCTTGCTCCCATATTAAAACTCCAGGGGTATCTTATTACTTCTGGGATCAAATATAAACTTCCCTAGCATTTAAATCTCTTAATAACCTAGATATCCAACTATGATACACTTAATTTTATTCAGTAATATGGTGATCCAAGACAATTCCAATAGACTTGAGATAGAAAATGCCATCTGCATTCAGAGAAAGAACTATGGAGAGTAAAAGCAGATTGAAGTATATATTTTTTTTATTTTTTCTTTCTTGTGATTTTTTTTCTTTTGTTCTGATTCTTCTTTCACAACATGACTAATATGAAAATATATTTTAAAATGATTCTATAAATATAATGTACATCAGATTGTTTGATATCTTGAGGAGGGGAGGTAATGGAAGGAAGAAAAAAATTAGAACTCAAAATCTCTTTTTAATTAAGTTTTTTTTTTAATTTTCAAGACATATGCATAATTTTTAATATTCACCATTGCAAAACCTGTGTTCCAATTTTTTTCTCTCTCCCTTCTCTCTCATCCCTTCCCCTAAACAAGTAATCCAATATATGTGAATTCTTCTATATATATTTCTACAATTACTATACTACACAAGAAAAATCAGATCAAAAAGGAAAAAATGAGAAAGAAAACAAAAAGCAAACAACAACAACAACAAAAGTTGAGATCCACACAGTTTCCATAATTCTCTCTCTGAATGCAGATGGCTCTCTCCATCATAAATCTATTGAAATTGACCCAAATCACCTTATTGTTGAAAAGAGCTATGTAAGATTTTGAGTTTCAGATCCAACCATTCTGGAGAGCAATTTGGAACTATGTCCAAAGGGCTTCAAACTATTCATCCCCTTTGATCTTACAGTATCTCTACTGGGCTTATATCCCAAAGAGATCTTAAAGAAGGGAAAGGGACCCACATGTGCAAGAATGTCTGTGGCAGCCCTCTTTGTGGTGGCCAAAAACTGGAAACTACATGGTTGTCCATCAACTGGAGAATGACTGAATAAATTGTGGTATATGAATGTTATGGAATATTATTGTTCTGTAAGAAATGACCAGCAGAAAGAATACAGAAAGGCCTGGAGAGACTTACATCAACTGATGCTGAGTGAAATGAGTAGAATCAGGACATCATTTTGTACAGCAACAAGATTATGTCTAGTTGTGAAATGGTTCCCAATGTCAATAAAAAGTCATTTCCTGTCAATATTCAATTTTATTCTTCTTTAGGTGTTCATAGTTCACACCCAGTTCTGGAAATTATTTGCAACACACAGGTCTGATTCTTTTTCAAGATAAGAAAGCCTTTGAGCTATTACATTTCTTGATCTCAAACTTCTACTTCCAACATAATTTTTACTCTCCTTTCTTGTACCTACTTTTGCGCTGAAGATGCAAAGTCTCTGGAACTGGCTTAGGGGTTTTCTCCAGGGCCTCTCAAGCTTCTCTATTTCCTCATCTTTAACGAGGGTATATGTTTCAATTTCTTCATAGTAGTCTATGTGCTGAGACCCAATATAAGCTATGTGAAGTAAGGCAACGGAATATCTCAAGAAATGAAATTTTTTGGTATCACTGAATAAACCAAATCCACCAATTGCTTTTCTTCAAGGATTATCTGTGAGTTGTGGGATTTTTAGTGGCAAGTTATATATTTTTCTGATTAAATTTATAATAAAAATGCCAATATAGGTATGGTTTTATGCCTTCAGTATAGTCCTCAAACTGTTCATTATACAATAATTACATTTTAAAAGAGTTTCAATAGTTAAATTAATGCTCATAATCTACAAAACTGTGATTTGCCTCCTCAGTCCCATTTTCAATCACTTTTATACTATTATTGGTTAAGCAAATAGATACCATGTGGGAATTTGTATTTTGCCCTATAGGGTGTGTCCTTGTGGCTCAAAAGCTCCCATGGTGATGGTCAATCTTTTGATGACCAACCTCTGCAGATTCTAGTTCTCAGGCAGCAAACACAGAGTAGGTGACTATGCCATTTCTAAATTGATATGAGCTTCTGGGGGAAAGGGGCGGGGGGAAGGAGGGAATAAGTTGGAACAAAAGGATTTGCAACTGTCAATGCTGAAAAATTACCTATGCATATATCTTGTAAATAAAAAGCTATAATTAAAAAAAATTAAATTGACATGAGCTATCAGTTTGTCCTCCAGGGATATAGTCCAAGAGAATACAGGCTCCCTACCATACCTGAGAGAGGCACTGGGGAAGAAATTTCGTGAAAACCCAAAACCAAAACCCAACTGAATCCACATGGCAAATACAAGGGACCAGAAAGTCACTGATTTCGTCTTAGAGAAATAGAAGCAAACATTTTTCATAAATGGTTTGGTACTATTTCCAACATGACTGATTCCTACCAAAATCTACTCAAAATACACTAGTCTAAAAACAACAACAACAACAACAACAACAACAGCAAAACCCTTATAACCTTATGACAATAATAATAATAGGTAGTATTTATATCTAGCCCCTTTAATATTTGCAAATGCTTGAATATTTCCAAACCGTCCTCACTGGACTCTCACAAAACCCCCGTACGACAGCTGCTATCGTTATTCTCATTGATGGGTGAGGAAAGTGGGGCTGGCAGGGATCAAGTGACGTGGCCAGTATCACAGAGCTGATTAAGTAGCTAAGCAAGATTTGAACTCGCTGCAGTAGATTGTCCCATTTATCTTTCTGTATTGAATCAGAAGCTTTCTCCCAAGCTCTGGGGACAGCAAAGACGAATCACAACTGCAACAAGTGGATGAGCTTGCTTTGGGACACTACTTACAAAGCAGAGGCAGGAAAGGGGGGCTCCTTTTACACCAGAAGTCAGGTTAGAGCAGGGGTAGACACTGACTGGCAGCTCTTTAAAAGAGGGCTGCAAATGGTTCTCTCTTAAAGGTCAGTTCCATCAATTATAATTATGGATACTTTCTCTGGAGAAAACTTCTCTATTGATATTTTTTAAATGACTCAGGGACATCTGAAATGTCTTGATCTATGATGGAATAGTCTCAAAAGAGACAAAACCTGCAGTTCTTCCTCACAATAAAGTCAACCATGATCTTCTTAAGGATACAGGAAACATCACTGAGTGATTAATCAGCAAGCACTTATTAAGCACCTTCTATAAGCCAGGTACTGCATTAAGTGCTGGACTCCAATGACTGATTAATAATAATGCCTCCAAGTTATAAACTACGGTTTTCTACACCTGTTAAAAACCACCCTGTCCACTTCAAGCTCTCTGAAACTTGTCCTGAGGGAATCTGCTTTCTAGCTGCAGAATCCTTATAAAACACAGACCTTTAGGAAAAACGAGGTTTGTGGGGATTGGGTATATAAGTACAGAGGGATGAGCACCTATGAAAACAGTAAACGGAGCAATGCAGGGGGTCTGCAGCCTTAAGCCTCTGGGGAGAATGCTACTGATGCTACACCAAGGTGAATTTAAATGAATCTCATTATCCATTTCCTTGTTACCTAATTACCTGTACTGTTCAAGAATTCAGTACAGAACACTATACTAAGCAATACAGGACCCAAAAAATAATTAGAAAGCACAAATAGGGTACTATGATGGAAAGAACACTGGCCTATAAGTCAGAAAAATCTGGCTAGGTTCAAGTACTGGTTCCAAGATGAGTGAGTCCAGGAAATTTACAATTTAAGCCTCCGTTTCCTCATTGACAAAATAAATATAATACGGAGCATCAATTTTTTTTAAATAAAAACTTAAGAGTGATAAACTGAAATTGTAAATTATGATTAAAAAATATTAGTGTCATAAGGGAGAGGAAATCATTTGCCCAAAGTCACATTGTTCATGAGTGGCAAAGATGGGATCAGGGTCCTAAATCCAGAAGTCTTTTTATTATACTTAATTATCTCATCAAAATACAATCTGAACAAGCCATTTCATAAAGTAATTACTGGGAGAGCAAATGTAACCTGCTATGTTAAGGGTTATATCACCACCTGGAGTCAAAAATACCCAAGGTCTAAGCCAGCTTCAAATATTTACTAGCTGTATGACCCTGTCCAGCTCATTATTTCTATGCTTCAGTTTCCTATTCTGTAAAATGAGAATATAGTTTACTTTCTAAGGCTGTTGTAGCATTAAAATGAGATATCTGTTAAGTCCATTGTAAACCTCAAAGTGCTAGCTGTCTTATTATTGTTATTGTTATTTTTTTTAAATTAAAGATTTGCTTTGCAAACTTTTGGGGAAACTCAAGAACAATACAACCAAGTTCAAATGGCAAATACAAGAGACCAGAAAGTCGCTGAATGTGTAGGACACTGTCTTAGAGAAACAGTATTCGTAAATCCTAGCTGTTATTATTAGGGCTCTGAAATAAATTTTATAAAAACATAGTGGTAATATGGAAGGTGATTTCTATAACATAATAAATACTGATTGGGCAACTACAATACACTCAACACGGTTCTAAGTACTGTGGGAAAGAGGAAAGAAGTCAAAACATTTTTTGAAGAGCTACAAGGTGTTTTGTTACAAGAAGCTAACAATCCACTTAGAAGACAAATATGGATCAAAATTCATAAGGGGAAGCAGTCTGTAAGTCTCCCTTGAGAACATCAATCACGTCAGCTAGGTGGTGACTATCCACCTTAGAGTCAGATAACTATAATAACCTGTGACTTACCAATTTTACAGCAAAGGAAATAACCTCAGAGAGACTGTAATTTTCCTAAGGTCACAAAGAAAAATTCAGAGAAAGGAGAGCTGTCTGTGGACTAGAATGTTCACTGAAGACTTCATGGAAGATGTAGAATCTGTAATGGGTCTTAAAGGAAGAATGAAATTTGTAGGAATGAAAGAAAATTAGAAGGCCATGGCTGGAAGTGGTGCTGATCAATAAATATTTATTAAGCACCAATTAATATATCGTGTACTATAATAAATACTGGAGACAAAAAGAAAGCAAAAAGATAGTTCCTACCTTCAAAGAAGTTCCAATCCAAGAGGGCAAAGGTATGGATGGAAAAAGACAAAAGGAACAAAGATATTCCTTCTGATACTCAAAGATATGCCATTCCGGCCAAGAAATGAGATTAGGAGAAACAAGATGGTTCTCAATCATGGAGAGCTTTGAATACAAGGCTAAGGGAACTAATAAAAATCTCTAAACAGAAGGGTAACATCATGAGAGGAATACAGTAGAAGCAAGCATCGGAACACAGGATGAACTGGAGCATATGGGGGGGATGGGGATGGAAAGAAACCAGTGAGAAAGTCCTGAACTGGAATGGTGGCAGATGAATTTTAAAGAGCAGTGTGAGTCTAAGAGATAATAAGAAAAATGAGAGGAATAAGGTGGGAGGTATCAAAATTGGCACCAAAAACTCAAATATGGGTGAGTGGGAGAAGGGTGGTGCTATGGGAAGAAACAAAATGTCAGAAGGGTTTTAGGGAGAATATGAGTTTTATATTAAGGGATATAGAGCTTGCTGTGACTATGGGACGCCAAACAGTCATGCAGACATCAGGACTAAAGATATAATCTGGGAGTCAACTGCACAGGGCTGACAGGAGAAACAATTGAACAGCATGGGGGGGGGGGGGAGGGGGAGAGAGAGGGGAAGAACTAGATATAAAACAAGGAAAAGGAACTAACAAAGGAGATTTAAAAGGATCATTTGAGAGGTAGAAGGAAAATCTGGATAATTTAGTTTCAGAATGGCCAAAAAAATTTTTTTAATTGGGATTGTGTCCAATTTTATAGGGGAGGAAGAGAAAAAAAAAATGAGAACTGAGAAAACTCCATGGGAATTAGCAAGAAAGAGGTCAAGTTGACCTTCAAGGGTGGGGATTTTATAGCACTGTGAGGATGCATGCCAAATTATAGGGAGTTAAGAAGGAAATAAGTGTTGAGTAAGAGCAGGCAATAGGTATAGATTACGTGGAATGTGAAATATATAATATGGGACTCTCCAGAGACTCAAGAGGTTGGTAAATGGCAAGAATCAGAACATCAAGGAATTAAGGGTCCTCTCAGAGAACTTGTAAGAACCTTGAGAAAATGAATATATTCAAATTTAGCACAGCACATGGATTGTATCTTCCATGTTAAGTTAAGGGATCAAATTTAGACTTTATTTCTGTCTCTATAAAATATGGCGGAGTTTTGTATGGTTAATATTAACTGGCATTTCTCTTTGGAAGTCCTTCTTCCCTTCCAACACCAAATAGTAAAATAATAATAATCTGGAGCAACTGACCACGTCCATGAAAAAGCCATTTTTGAATTTCAAAAAAGAATCTTATGTAGGAATCTTTTGTAGAGTCCTAGAAATGTAGGAAGGACAAAGGAAATGCCCCAGAAGGGTGTGGGGTGGGGAGGAGGTCCAGGGATTTCTAAAGCTCCAGGGTTGTTATAGCTCTGTAAATGACTAACCAGAAGGGGAAAGCATCCACATTCCTAGAGGATACTGCTTCAAGATAGTAATTACCAAGAAGAAATCATTCTGGAAAATGACAATACATTTTCAAATGGAAAGACCCTTCCTAGAGCCATAAGTTGAGATTCCTACATGTTCAGTTCAGTCATTGTCCACCTCTTTGAGGTTTTCTTGGCAAAGATACTGGAGGAGTTTGCCATTTGCTTCTATAATTAATTTTACAGATAAGGAAACTGAGGCAAATGGGTTGATAAGGCTTGCTCAGGATCACACTGCTAGGAAGTGTCTGAGGCCAGATTTGAACCCAGAAAGATGAGTGAGTTTGACTCCCAGCCCGGCATTCTATCCACTGTACCATCTAGCTACCCCAGATATAGCTACCCCTAATTCTTCACAACACAAAGAAGTAGTCTATACACACATGAGGAACTCGGATGAATTATGTACAATACACAAAAAGCAATCAAAGGATCCAAAGCATGCTCTCTCTTGTCTGAGTCAATTCCCTTCCCTTCCACTTTCCTTCGCCTCTCTCAACTCCTTCTAAGCTCTCAAGATGTGAAGAGGAAGCCAGGGAATTCACTTAGAGTTTGATTTATGACCAATAAGTATTGCGAGCTCTCTGTTTCAGGTGTGAACCTTTTGTGGACTGAGCTCT